>NC_091010.1:125000-275000 GCF_041146395.1 Eulemur rufifrons | reverse complement strand
TAGGGTTAGGGGTAGGGGTAGGGGTAGGGGTTAGGGTTAGGGGTTAGGGTTAGGGTTAGGGGTTAGGGTTAGGGTTGGGATTAGGGTTGGGTTTGGGGTTGGGGTTGGGGTTAGGGTTAGGGGTTAGGGTTAGGGTTAGGGTTAGGGGTTAAGGTTAGGGTCAGAGTCAGGGTCAGGGGTCGGGTTCCGGGTCAGGGTCAGGGTCAGGGTCAGGGTCAGGGTTTGGGTTAGGGTTATGGTTAGGGTTAGGGTAGTGTCAGGGTCAGGGTCGTGTTGGGTTAGGGTTAGGGTTAGGGGTTAGGGTTAGGGGTTAGGGTTAGGGTTAGGGGTTGGGGTTAGGGTTAGGGGTTAGGGTTAGGGTTAGGGGTTAGGGTTAGGATTAGGGCTAGGGCTAGGGTTAGGGGGTTACGTTTAGGGTTAGGGGTTAGGGTTAGGGTTAAGGTTAGGGCTAGGGCTAGCGCAAGGGCACGGGCAAGGGCAAGGGCTAGGGCTAGGGTTAGGGTTAGGATTAAAGGTTAGCGTGAGAGTTAACGGTTAGGGTTAAGGTTAAGAGTTAGGGTGAGGGTTTAGGTTTAGGGTTAAGGTTTAGGGTTAGTTTTAGTGTTCGAGTTATGTGTTATGGTTTGTGTTAGAGGTTAGGGTTAGGTTTACTATTCACGGTTAGGGTTACGTTTAGGGGGTTAGCATTAGGGTTAAGGATTAGGTTTAGGGTAAGGGTTTAGAGTTAGTGTTGGGCTTTAGGCTCGGGGCTTAGGTTCAGGGTCAGGGGTTAGGGTTGGTGGTAGTGCTTAGCTTTAACGGTCAGTTTAAGGGCACAGGACCTGGTAAATCTACGGTGAGGGGGTGCGGTCGGAGTCACCACGAAAGCACAACATCATTCCCTGGGCCCTGGGACAAGACCTACATGCAGGACTCAGGCGGAGCCTCATCTCACACATGGCATGGCTGTATTGTAGGCTTGCTTCACTCGGGAATGGAAGTAGTGTGAGAATTAGGGTTAGGGTTGGGGTTAGGGGTTTCGAGTTAGGGGTTAGGTTTGGAGTCAGGGTTAGGTGCTAGGGATTAGTGGTTAGGGTTAGAGTTAGTGTTACGGGTTAGGTGTTAAGTCTGGTTTAGGGGGCCAGGGTAAGGTTTAGGTTTGGAGTTAGCATTAGGGTTAGGCGTTAGGGTTAAGGGATAGGGTTAGGTTTAAGTGTTAGCTTTACAGTTAGGGTTCAGGTTTAGGGTTAGGGTCAGGGTTAAGGGTTAGGGTGAGGGTTAACAGTTAGGGTTATTGTTAGGGGGTTAGGGATGGGTTTAGGGTTAAGGGTCACGTGTATGGTTCAGGTTTCAGGTTAGCATTAGGGGGTTAGGGTTAGTCTTAACTGTAGGTCAGCGTGGGGGTTAGATCTCTAGGCATTAGGGTAAAGCTTAGGGTTAGGGTTATGTTTAATGGTTAGGATTGGGATTAGGGTTAAGGGTTCGGGTTAAGGTTGGGGTTATGACTAAGGATCAACGGTTAGGGTTATTTTTAGGCGTAGGGTTGGCAAAGGGGGTTAGGGTTAGTGTTAGTGTTGTTGGTAGGGTTAAGGTTAGGGTTGGCGTTTCAGAATTAGGGATTAGGTGTTACGGTTATGGCTAGGAGTTAGGGTTAGAATTACGGTATAGGGCTTGCTCTCAGGGTGTCATGCATTAACGTTTAGATAAGGTGTTAAAGTTAGGGTTTCGGTGAGGTTTATCTGTTAAGGTGAGCAGTAGGATGAGGGTTAGGTGCTATGTTCTGGGTTAGGGTTATGGGTGAGGGGTAGGGTTTATCCTTAGGGCACGGGCCCTGTATGCACTGGGAGGTGAAGTTAGGGGTCTGTGATGTGTCCTGGGAACCCATGCTATCCTATGCAGTGTATGGGCTTCTGAGTTTCATGCAGGACACTGTGGCAGAGCGGGCTTTCATGCATGGCTTAGTAGGATTGTAGGCTTTCAAAACTCTGAGAAAGCAAGAAGTCTGAGAATTAGATTTCGGGTTAGGATTACGGCATGGTTTAGGGATGAAGATTAGTGTTAGGGTGAGGGCTTAGGGTTAGGGGTTAGGGTTAGGGTTAGGGTTGTTGGTAGGGTGAAGGTTAGCGTTGACGTTTTAGAATTAGAGATGAGGTGTTACGGCTATGACTATGGTTTAGGTTTAGAATTATGGGAGAGGGCTTCTTCTCAAGGTGTTATGCATTCACGTTAAGTTAAGGGGCTAAGTTAGGGTTATGGGGAGGTTTATGTTTTAAGGTGAGCAATAGGATCAGGGTTAGGTGTTATGTTCAGGGTGAGGGTTATCTGTTAGGGGTAGTGTTTATACTTAGCGTACGGGCCCTGTCTGCACCGGGCGGGAGGCGGGGGTTAGGGGGATGGGATTGTCCCCGGGAACCCACTCTATCGTACGCTGGGTATGGGCTCCTGGGTTTCATGCAGGACACAGTGGCAGAGCCCCCTTTTACTCATGACATGGGAGGATTGTAGGCTTTCTAAACTCTGAGAAGGGAAGAAGTCTGAGAATTAGATTTAGGGGAGGTTTATGGTAATGTTTAGGGATGAAGGTTAGTGTTAGGGTGAGGTCTTTGGGTCAGTGGTTATGGTTAAAGGTTAGTGTTAGGTTTAACAGTTACAGTCAGGTTTATGGTTATGTTTTAGGGTTAGTGTTAAGGTTAAAATTTAGCGTTTGGTAAAGTGTTAGGCTTAAGTGTTAGCTTTAGGGTTAAAGATTAGGATTAGGGTTAGGGTTAAGTGTTAGTGTGAAGGTTAATGGTAAGGATCAAGATTAAGTGCTAGGGTTTGTGTTAGTGTTAGGAATAAGTCTTCGTGTAGGCTTTAGGGTTAGCGTTAAGTGTTATGGTTAGGGTTAGGTTTAGGGTTCATGCTTAGTGTTATGTTTAGGGGTTAGTGTTAGCGTTAGGGCTTAGGTTTAGGGTAAGGTTTTAGAGTTCGTGTTCAGCATTACGGTTGGAGCTTATGTTTACGGTTAGGGGTTAGTGTTAGTGTTAGGGCTGACATTTAGCTTTTAATTTAAGGGCACAGGACCTGTTTTATCTACGGTGAGAAGGGTGCTGTCAGAGTCTCCACGAAAGCACAAAATCGTTCCCTGATCCTTGGGAAAGGACCTACATGCAGGACTCAGGTGGAGCCTCATCTCACGCATAGTATGGCTGTATTGTAGGCTTGCTTCACTCTGAGAATGGAAGTAGTGTGAGAATCAGGGTTAGGGTTTGGGTTAGGGTTTTGGAGTTTGGGATTATGGTTCGAGTCATGTTTAGGTCCTAGGGATTAGGAGTTAGGGTTAGTGTTAGGGATGGGGTTAGTTGTTGGGTTTGGGTTAGGGTGTTAGGGTTAGGTTTAGGGTTGGGGTTAATATTAGGGTTAGCGTTTAGGATTAAAGGATAGGATTATGGTTAAGGGTTTGGCTTAGGTTTAGGGTTAAGGGTTAGTGTTAAGGTTTAGGGTAAAGGTCAGGGTTACGTGTTAGGGTGAGGGTTAACAGTTAGGGTTATGGTTAGGGTCTTAGGGATAGGGTTAGGGTTAGAGTTAGGGGTTAGGATTAAGGGTGAAGTGTTAGGGTTATTTTTAGGCATAGTTTTAAAGTTATGGGTTAGGGTAATGTTTGGTTTGATGGTGGGTTTAAGGTTAGGGTTAGCGGTTTAGAATTCGCATTAGGGATTAGGTGTTATGGTTATGGCTTGGAGTTAGGGTTAGAATTCAGAGATAGGAGTTGTTCTCAGGGTAAGTGTTATGCATTAACGTTATGATAAGGGGTTAAATTTAGGGTTATGGTGAGATTTACATTTTAAGGTGAGCAATGGGATCAGGGTCAGGTGTTATGTTCAGGGTTATGGTTAGGGGTGAGGGGTAGGGTTTATGCTTACGACTCGGGTCCTGTCTGCACTAGGCAGGGGGTGGAGGGGTTTGGGGTTGCGATTGTCATTGGGAACCCACTCTAGTGTATGCTGAGTATGGGCACTGGGGTTTCCGGCAGGACACAGTGGTAGAGCCTCCTTTTATTCATGGCATGGGAGGATTGTAGGCTTTCTAACGCTGAGAAAGCAAGAAGTCTGATAATTAGATTTAGAGTTAGGATTATAGTTAGGGTTAGGAATGAAGGTTAGTGCTAGGGTGAGGGATTAGGGCTAGGGATTATGGGTAGAGTTAAGGTTAAATGTTAGAGTTAGGTTTAACAGTTACAGTTAGGTTTAGGGTTACGTTTTAGGGTGAGGGTTATGGTTAGGGGTTAGGGTTTGGTACAGGATTAGGGTTAAGTGTTAGGTTTAGGGTTAAAGATTAGAATTCGGATTAGGGTTGACGGTTAGTGTGAGTGTTAATGGTTAGGTTTGTGTTTAAGGGTTAGGGTTAGGGTTTAGGGCTAGTGTTAAGCATTCGTGTTAGATTTAGGGTTAGAGTAAAGTGTTATGGTTAGGGTTATGGGTTAGCATTAGGGTTAAAGGTTAAGGGTTAGGTTTATTTTCAGGCACAGGGTTAGGATTAGGTGTTAGGGTTAGTGTTACCATTAAGGTTTTTTGTTAGGCTTAAGGTTAGGTTTAGCAGTTTAGAATTAGGGTTAGGGATTAGGTATTATGGTTATGGTAAGGAGTTAGGGTTAGAATTATGGAATAGGGGTTGGTCTCAGGGTCAGTTTTATGCTTAAAGTTAGGGTAAGTGGTTAAAGTTAGTGTTACGGTGAGCTTTACGTGTTAAGGTGAGCAATAGGATCAGGGTTAGGTTTTATGTTCAGGGTTAGGGTTATGGGTGAGGGGTAGAGTTTATACTTAGGGTTAGGGTTAGGGTTAGGGTTTAGGGTTAAGGATCAAGGGTTAGGGTTAGGGTTAGTGTTAGGGCTGTTGGTAGGGTTAAATTTAGGGTTAGCAGCTTACAATTAGGTATTAGGTTTTACAGTTATGAATAAGAGTTAGGGTTAGAATTATGGGATAGGGGTTGTCCTCAGGGTAAGTATTATTCATTAACGTTAGGATAAGGGGTTAGGGTTAGGGTTATGGTGAGTTTTACATGTTAAGGTGAGCAATAGGATCAGGGTCAGATGTTATGATCAGGGTTAGGGTTATGGGTTAGGGGCAGTGTTTATGCTTAGGGCACAGGCCCTGTCTTCACTAGGTGGGGTGGGGGGTTAGGAGGCTGGGATTGTCACCAGGAACCCACTCTATCGTATGCTGGGTATGGGCCTCTGGGTTTCATGCAGGACACAGTGGCAGAGCCTCCTTTCATGCATGGCATGGGAGGATTGTAGGCTTTCTAAACTCTGAGAAAGCAAGAAGTCTGAGAATTAGATTTAGGGTTAGGATTACGGTTAGGGTTAGGGATGAAGTTTAGTGTTAGGGAGAGGGCTTAGTGTTAGGGATTAGGGTTTGGTACAGGGTTAGGGTTAAGTGTTTGGCTTAGGGGTAAAGATTAGGATTAGTGTTAGGTTTAAGGGTTAGTTGAGGGTTAACGGTTAGGGTTAAGGTCAAGGGTTAGGGTTAGGGTTTAGGGTTAGGATTAGGGGTTCGTTTTAGGTTCAGGGTTACACTTAAGTGTTAGGGTTTAGGTTCAGGTTTAGGGTTCATGGTTAGGGTTATGTTTAGGGGTTAGGTTTGGTGTAAGGGTTTAGCGTTAGTGAAGGGAGTTTGGGTCAGTGTTTCTGTTTAGGGTAGGGGTTAGTGTTAGTGTTAGGACTTAGATTTAGCGATTAGTTTAAGGTCAGAGGACCTGTTTAATCTATGGTGAGAAGGGTGTGGAATGGGTCGCTGAGACACCACAGCATTGTACCCTGGGCCTTGGGCTCAGACCTACATGCAGGAATCAGGGGGAGGCTGTTCTCACGCATGGCATGGTTTTATTGTAGGCTTGGTTAACTCTTAGAATGGAAGAAGTGTGAGAATTAGGGTTATGGTTAGGGTTAGGGATTTGGGTTTAGGGTAGAGTGTTCAAATGAGGGTTAGGGGTTAGGCATTAGGGGTTAGGGTTAGTGTTAGGGTTAGGGGTTGGGGTGAGGGTTGGGTTAGGGGCTAGGGTTAGGTTTAGGGTTGGGGTTAGTGTTAGCATTCGAGTTAGGGATTAGAGTTAGGGTTAAGGGATAGGATTAGGGTTAAGAGTTTGGCTTAGGGTTCAGGTTAAGGGTTAGGGTTATGGTTAAAGATTAGTGTTAGTTTAAACAGTTACAGTTAGGTTTAGGGTTAAATTTTAGGGTGAGGGCTTTCTAAACTCTGAGAGAGGAAGACGTCTGAGATTAAGATTTAGGGTTAGGATTATGGTTAGGATTAGGGATGACGATTAGTGTTAGGGTGAGGGCTTAGGGTTAAGGGTTAGGGTTAGAGTTAGGGTTAAGGTTAGTGTTAGTTTTAACGGTTACAGTTAGGTTTAAGGTTAAGGTTTATTGTGAGGGTTAAGGTCAGGGGTTAGGGTTTCATATAGGGTAAGAGTTAAGTGTTAGGTTTAGGGTTAAAGATTAGCATTATGGTTAGTGTTAAAGGTTAGTGTGAGGGTAAAAGTTTAGGGTTAAGTTTAAGGGCTAGGGTTAGGGGTTAGTGTTAGGGTTAAGGGCTCTTGTTAGTTTTAGGGTTACAGTTAAGTGTTATGGTTAGGGTTAGGGGTTACAGTTAGGCTTAGGGTTCATGGTTAGTGTAATATTTAGGGGTTAGGGCTAGGGTTAAATGATAGTGTTAGAGTTAAGGCTTAGGCTTTGGGTAAAGGTTTAGGGATAGGTTTACGGATTAGGGTTAGTGTCAGGGTTAAATGTTAGGGTGAGAGTTAACAGTTATGGTTAGGGTTATTGGTTAGGGGTTGTGTTTATGCTTAGGGCACGTGCCTTGTCTGCACTAGGCGGAGAGGTTAGGGGGCTAGCATATTCGCCGGGAAATCACTCTATCGTATGCTGGGTATTGGCCCCTGGGTTTCATGCTGGACACAATGGCAGGGCCTCCTTTCACACATGGCATGGGAGGATTATAGGCTTTCTAAACTCTGAGAAAGAAAAAGTCTGAGAATTAGATTTAGGGTTAGGATTATGGTTAGAATTAGGGATGAAGTTTAGTGTTAAGGTGATGCCTTAGGATTAGGGGTTAGGTTTAGGGTCAGAGTTAAAGGTTAGTGTTAGGTTTAACAGTTACAGTTAGGTTTAGCGTTAAGGTTTAGTGTTAGGGTTCAGTTTAGGGAATAGGTTTTGGTACAGGTTAAGGTTTAAGTGTTAAGTTTAGAGTTAAAGATTACAATTAGGGTTAGGTTTAAGGGTGAGTGTGAGAATTAACGGTTAGGGTTAAGCATGAGGGTTAGGGATTAGGTTTAGTGTTAAGGGTTCATGTTAGTTTAGGGTTAGAGTTAAGTGTTATGGTTAGGGTTAGGGGTTAGGGTTAGATATAGGGTGCATGATTAGGGTTACATTTAGGGGTTAGGGTTACGGGTTAGGTTTAGGGTGAGTGTTTGGTGTTAGTGTTGGGCATTAGGATAAGGGCTTAGGTTTAGGGTTAGCGTTTAGGTTTAGTGTTAGGGCTTAGATTCAGCGGTTAGTTTAAGGGCACAGGACCTGTTTAATCTATTGTGAGAAGGGTGCAGAATTGGTCCCCTCGACACCACACCATCGTTCCTGGGCCTTGGGCCCAGACCTACATGCAGGACTCAGGCGGGGCCTCTTCTCACTCATGGCATGGCTCTATTGTAGGCTTGGTGAACTCTGAAAATGGAGGAAGTGTGAGAATTAGGGTTATGGTTATGGTTAATTGTTTGGGATTAGGGGTTAGGGTTCGAGTGTGGTTCAGGGGTTAGAAATTAGGAGTTAGTGTTAGTGTTAGGGTTAGGGGTTAGGGGTTAGTGTTGGTTTAGGGGCTAGGGTTAGATTCAGAGTTAGGGTTAGTGTTAGGGATTATGGTTAGGGTTAGGAATTAGGGTTAGTGTTAGGCTTAAGGGATAGGATTAGGGTAAAGGGTTAAGGCTTAGGGTTAGCATTATGGATTAGGGTTAGGATTAAGTGTTAGGGTTTCGGTCTGATTTAAGGGTTAGGGTGAGCGTTAATGGTTAGGGTTAAGGTTAATTGTTAGGATTAGGGGTTAAGCTTAAGGATTCGTATTAGGTTTAGGGTTAGACTTAAGTCTTATGGTTAGGGACAGGGCTTTTGGTTAGGGATAAGGGTTAGGAGTTAGGGTTACTTTTAGGCATAGGGTAGGATTAGGGGTGAGGGTTAGGGTTAGGGTTAGTGTTAGGGTTGTTGGTAGTGTTAAGGTTAGGGTTAGCAGTTTAGAATTAGGGTTAGGGATTAGGTTTTATGGTTATGGCTAAGATTTAGGGTTAGAATTATGGGATAGGCATTGTTCTCAGTGTAAGTGTTATGCATTAACTTTAGGAGATGCGGTTAAAGTTAGGGTTACAGTGTGGTCTACATGATAAGGTGAGCAGTAGGATCAGGGTTAGGTGTTACGTTCAAGGTTAGGGTTATATGTTAGGCGTACTTTTTATGCTTAGGGCACGGGCCCTATCTGCACTAGGCAGGAGGATTAGGGGTCTAGGATTGTCGCCGGGAACTTTACCGTACACTGGGTATGGGTCCCTGGGTTTCATGCAGGACACAGTGGCAGAGCCTCTTTTCACGCATGGCATGGGAGGATTGTAGGCTTTCTAAACTCTGAGAAAGCAAGAAGTCTGAGAATTAGATTTAGGGATAGGATTATGGTTAGTGTTAAGGATAAAGTTTAGCATTAGGGTGAGGGCTTAGGGTTAGGGGTTAGAGTTACGGTCAGGGTTAAAGGTTAGTGTTAGGTTTAATGGTTACAGTCAGCTTTAGGGTCAAGTGTTAGGGTTAAGGTTAAGGTTAGGGGTTAGGTTTTGGTACAGGGTAATGGTTAACTGTTAGGTTTAGGGTTAAAGATTACGATTAGGGTTAGGTTTAAGGGTTAGTGTGAGGGTTAACGGTTAGGGTTAAGGTTAAGTGTTAGGGTTAGTGGTTAAGTTTAGGTTTAAGTGTTCGTGTTAGGTTTAGGGTTAGAGTTAAGTGTTATGGTTAGGGTTTGGGGTTAGGGTTAGGTTTAGGGTTCATCGTTAGGGTTACGTTTAGGCATTAGGGTTATGGGTTAGGATTAGGGTAAGGGTTTAATGTTAGTGTTGGGCGTTAGGGTCAGGGCTTAAGTTTAGGGTTAGGGGTTAGTGTTAGAGTTAGTGTTAGGGCTTAGATTTAGAGGTTATTTTAAGGGCACAGGACCTGTGTAATCTATGGTGAGAAGTGTGTGGAATGGGTCATCGCCACACCACACCATCGTACCCTAGGCCTTGGGCCCAGACCTACATGCAGGTCTCAGGCAGAGCCTCTTCTCATGCATGGCATGGTTTTATTGTAGGCTTGGCTAACTCTGAGAATGGAGGAAGTGTGAGAATTATGGTTATGACTAGGGTTAGGTGTTTGGGGTTAGGGGTTAGTGTTCGAGTGAGGGTTAGGGGTTAGGGATTAGGGGTTAGGGTTAATGTTAGCATTAGGGGTTAACGGTTAGGGTTGGGTTAGGGACTAGGGTTAGATTTAGGGTTGGGGTTAGGGTTAGGGTTAGGGTTAGGGGTTAGGGTTAGGGTTAAGGGATAGGATTAGGGTTAAGGGTTAAGGCTTAGGGTTAGCATTAAGGGATAGGGTTAGGGTTAAGGGTTAGGGTTATGGTCTGAGTTAAGGGTTAGGGTGAGGGTTAACAGTTAGGGTTAGGGTTATAAGTTAGGGATAGTGTTAGGTTTAAGGTCTAGGGTTAGTGTTAGGGTTAAGGGTTAGGGTTAGGTTTAATTGTTAGGATTAGGATCTGAATTAAGGTTTAGGCTTAGGGTTAGGCGATAGGGTTAGGGTTTAGGGTAAACTTTTAAGGTTATGTTTAGGGATAAGGTTAGGATTAGCGTTTAAGGTTAGGGTTAGTATTAGGGTTGTTTGTAGGGTTAAGGTAATGTTTAGTGGTTAGAATTAGGGTTAGGGATTAGGGGTTACTGTTATGGCTAGGAGTTAGGGTTAGAATTAAGTGATAGGGGTTGTTCTTTGCATAAGTGTTATGCGTTAACGTTAGGATAAGTGGTTAAAGTTAGGTTTACGGTGAGGTTTATGTGTTAAGGTGAGCAATAGGATCAGGGTTAGAATTATGAGTGAGGGGTAGGGTTTTGCTTAGGGTATGGGCCCTGTCTGCCCTAGGAGTGGGATTGAGGGGGATGCGATTGTCACCAGAAACCCACTCTACCGTACGCAGGGTATGGGCCCACGGGTATCTTGTAGGACACTCTGGCAGAGCCTGATTTCACGCATGGTAAAGGAGGATTGTAAGCTTTCAAATCTCTAAGAAAGTAAGAAGTCTGAGAATTAGATTTAGGGTTAGGGTTATCGTTATGGTTAGGGATGAAGTTTAATCTTAGGGTGAGGGCTTCGGGTAAGGGGATAGTGTTAGTTTTAGGGTTAAAAGTTACTGTTAGGTTTAACAGTTACAATTAGACTTAGGGTTAGGTTTAGGGTTAGGGTTAAGCTTAGGGGTTATGGTTTGGTACAGGGTTAGGGTTAAGTGTTAGGGTTAGGGTTAAAGATCATGACTAGAGTTAGAGTTAAGGGTTAGTTTGAGTGTTAACAGTTAGGGTTAAGGATAACTTTTAGGGTTAGGGGTTAGGATTGGTGTTAGGGCTGAGATTTAGTGGTTAGTTTAAGGGCACAGGACCTGTTTAATCTATGGTGAGAGTGGTGCACAGGGTCGCTGCGACACGACACCACCGTACGCTGGGCCTTGGGCCAAGACCTACATACAGGACTCAGGTGAAGCCTCTTCTCACGCATGACATGGCTGTATTGTAGGCTTGGTTAACTCTGAGAATGGAAGAAGTGTGAGAAATCGGGTTAGGGCTGGCTGTAGGTGTTTTTAACCCCTACCCCTAACACTAACCCAAGGTTAAATCTAACCGTAACCCCTATGCCAACCCTAACCCTAACCCTAACCCCTCTCACTGTAGAATAAACAGGTCCTGTGCCCTTAAACTAACCACTAAATCTAAGCCCTAACATCAACCCTAACCTCTGACCCTAAACCTAAGCCCTGAGCCTAAAGCCCAACACTAACTCTAAACTCTTACCCTAAAGCTAATCCCTAACCCTAATGCTAACCCCTAAATGTAACCCTAACTGTGAACCCGAAACCTAACCCTAACCTCGAGCGCTAACTATAGCACTTAACTCTAACCCTAAACCTAACATGAACCCTTAATCCTAACACTAACCCTAACCCTAACTCTTAACTTTAACCCTGACTGTTAACCCTCACACTAACCTTTAAACCTAACCTTAATCGTAATCTTTAACCCTAAACCTAATATTTAACCCTAATCCTGTACCAAACCCTAAACCCTAACCTTAAACCTAACCGTAAACCTTAACCCTGAACCTAACTGTAACACTTAAAACTAAGAGTAACCTGTAACGCTACCCGTAACCCCTAACTCTAAGCCTTCACCCTAACACTAACCTTGATCCTTAACCCGAACCCTAACCCTAACCCTAAATCTAATTCTCAGTCTTCTTGCTTTCTTAGAGTTTAGAAAGCCTACAATCCTCCCATTCCATGCGTGAAAGGAGGCTCTTCCACTGTGTCCTGAATGAACCGCTGGGGCCCATAACCAGAGTACGATAGAGTGGGTTCCTGGTGACCATCCCAGTCCCCTAACCACCCCCCCCCGCCTAATGCAGACAAGGCCCGTGTCCTAAGCATAAACTCTACACCTCACCCAAAACTCTAACCCTGAAAATAACGTTTAACCCTGATTCTATTGCTCACCTTTGAATGTAAACCTCACTGTAACCTGAACTTTAACCTCTTATCCTAATGTTAATGCATAACACTTACCCTGAGAATAACCCCTATCCCATAATTCTAAGCCTATCTCCTAGTCATAACTGTAACAACTAATCCCTAACCCTAATTCTAAACCACTAACACTAACTGTTACCCTACGTAGTTACTGTTACGGTAACCTACTGTTACCCTAACACTGAACCTAACCCTTACTCCTAACGCCAAAGCTATGGCTAAAAGTAATGCTAACCCTTGACCCTTTACCCTAACTCCTAACCCTAATCCTAATCCTAACCACTAAACCCAACCTTAGCTCTTAACCCTAACCCTAAACCTTACCCTGACGCCTAGACCTAACACTAACACTAAACTAACACCTAACCCTAATCATAACCCCTAAAGCTAACCCTAACCCTGAACCCTAAACCTAACCCTAACACATAATACTAACTATATCCCTAACCCCTAACCCTAACCCTAACCGTTAACCCTCACCCTAACCCTTAAACTGTACCCTAACACTAAATCTTAACCCTAACACTAAATTTTAACCCTAAACCTACGCCCAACCCTTAACCATAATCCTATCCCTTAACCCTAAACCTAACCCCTAACCCTAAACCTAACACTAACCCCAATCCTAATTCTAACCATAGCCCTTAATACATCACTACGCCTAACCCCTAACCCTAACCCTAACCCCTAATGCTAACCCTAACACTGAACCCTAAACCTAACCCTATCCCTAACCCTTAAACATAATTCTATCCCTAACCAATAATCCTAAGCCTAATCTTTAACCCTCACCCTAGAGCTTAACTCGAACCGTAACCCTAAGCCTAAACCCCAACCCTAACACTTAACACAAACCCTAAGCCTTAACACTTAACCCCAATCCTATCCTTTAACCCTAACACTAACCCTGATGCCTAATCCTAACCCTAACACTAACCCCAACCATAAATCTAACCCTAGCCCCTAACGCAAAACTAACCCCTAACCCCTAATCCTAACACTAACCCTAAATCCTAGTCCCTAACCACTAAACCTCACTTGAACCGTAACCCCTAACACCAAACCCTTAACCCTAACCATAACCCTATTTCTCACACTACATACATTCTCAGAGTTAACCAAGCCTAAAATACAACCATGCAATGCGTGAGTAGAGTTTCCGCATGAGTCCTGCAAGTAGGTCTGGGCCAAAGGCCCAGGATCCGATGGTGTGGTGTCGCATGGAAACATTCTGCACCCTTCTCACCATAGATTACACAGGTCCTGTACCCTTAAACTAACTGCTAAATCAAAGCCCAAACACTGACCCTAACCCCTAACCCTAAACCTAAGCCCTGACCCTAATGCCCAACACTAACACTAAATGCTTACCCTAAACCTAACCCCTAAATGTAACCTTAACCATGAACCCTAAACCTAACCCAAACCCCTAACCCTAACCATAACACTTAACTCTAACCCTAAACCTAACATGAACACTTAACCCTAACCCTAACCCATAACCCTAACACTTAACCTTAACTCTAACCGTTAACTCTCACACTAAACCTTAACCCTAACCCTAATCCTAATCTTTAACCCTAAACCTAGCACTTAACCCTTACCCTGTACCAAAACCTAACCCCTAATCTTAACCCTAAGCTTAAACCTTAAAGCTTAACCCTAACCCTAACTGTAACTGTTAAACCTAACACTAACCTTTAACCCTGACCCTAACTGAAACCCCTAACCCTAAGCCCTCACTATAACAGTAACCTATCTTGCTAACCCTAACCCTAATCCTAGCCCTAAATTTAATTCTCAGACTTCTTGCTTTCTCAGAGTTTACAAAGCCTACAATCCTCCCATGTCATGTGTAGAAGGAGGCTCGGCCACTGTGTCTGGCATGAAACCAAGGGGCCCATACCCAGCATATGATAGAGTGGCTTCCGGCATCTATCCCAGCCCCCTAAGCCCACTCCTAGAGCAGAGAGGGCTCGTGATATAAGCATAAACACTACCCCTCACCCATAACCCTAACCCTGAACATCACAGCTCTCCCTGATACTATTGCTCACCTTAACACATCAACCTCACCATAACTCTAACTTGAACCCGTTATCCTAACGTTAATGCATAAGACTTACCCTAAGAACAACCCCTATCCCTTAATTCTAACCCTAACTCCTAGCCACAATTGTAACACCTAATCCCTAAGGCTAATTCAAAACTGCTAAACATTACCTTACCCCTACAAACAAACCTAACCCTAACCGCTAACCCTAACCATACACCTAAAAATAACCGTAACACTTGACACTTAACCCTAACCCCTAACCTTAACCCTAACCCTTAACCCTGATCCTAATCTTAACAATTAAACCTAACCCTAACTCTTAAGCCTAACACTAACACATATCCTAACGCCTAGACCTAAGCCTAAGAGAAAATGTAACCCCTAACCCTAACCCTAATCCCTAATGCTAACCCTAACACTGAACCCTAATCCTAAGCCTTAAAACTAACTCTATCCTTAACCCATAACCCTAGCCCTAACCGTTAACCCCACACTAACCCTTAACTCGAACTGTAACCCTAACCCTTAAAACTAAACCTAACACTTACGCTAACCCTATGCCTTAACGCTTAACCCTTATCCTATCCCTTAACCCTAACCCTAACCCCTAACGCTAACCCTAACCCCACCCTAAATCTAACCCTAGCCCCTAACCCAACCCTAACCCCTAAGCCCTAACCCTATCACTAAACCCAACACCTACTCCCTAACCCCTAATCCTCACTCGAAGCTTAAGCCCTAACCCTAAGCCATCTCCCTGACTAATCTTCATCCCTAACCCTAACCATAATCCTAACCCTAAATCTAATTCTCAGACTTCTTGCTATCTCAGAGTTTTAAAAGCCTACAATTCTCCAAAGCCATGCGTGAAAGCTGGCTCTGCCACAGTGTCCTGCATGAAACCCAGGAGCCCATACTCTGTGTACAATAGAGTGGGTTCCCGGGGACAATCACAGCCCCCTAACTCCCCCTGCTAGTGCTGACAGGGCCCATGCCCTAAGCAAAAACCCTGCACCTCACCCATAACCCTAACCCTGAACATAACACCTAACCCTGATGTTATTGTTCACCTTAACACGTAAACCTCACTGTAACCCTAACTTTAACCCCCTATCCTAATGTTATTGCATAACACTTACCCTAAGAACAAACTCTATCCCTTAATTCTAAGCCTAACTCCTAGCATAACCGTAACACCTAATCCCTAACCTTAATTCTAAACTGCTAAACATTATCTTCACCCTACAAACAACCCTAACACTAACCCTAACTCTAACCGCTAACCCTAACCCTAACCATTACCCTGATCATAAGCCTAACAATTAAACCTAACCCTAATTCTTAACGCTAACACGAACCATTACCATAATGCCTAGAACTAACCCTAACTGTAACCCTAACCCCTAACCCTAACCCTAACCGCTAATGCTAACCCTAACCCTGAACCCTAAACCTAACCCTAACCCTATCCCTTAAACCTATTACTATCCCTAAACCATTACCCTAATCGCAACTGTTAACCCTCACTCTCACCCTTAACTTGGACCGAAACCCTAACCCTTAACCCTAACCTTAACCCTTACTGCTAATCTTAAGCCTTCACCCTTTACCTTAATCCTATCTCGTAAGCCTAACCCTAACGCTGACCCCTAACCCACCCGAACATTAACCCTAACCCTAAATCTAAGGCTAGCCCCTTACAAAAACCTAACACCTAACCCCTGACACACTAATCCTAACTTCTAATTCCTAACCACTAAACTTCACTCAAACCCTAACCTCTAACCCCAAACACATAACCCTAACCATAACCCTAATTCTCACGCTTCCTCCGTTCTCAGAGTTGACCAAGCCTACAATAGAGCCATGCCACGAGTGAGAAGAGGCTCTGCCTGAGTCCTGCATGTAGGTCTGGGCCCGAGGCCCTGGTACGATGGAGTGGGGTTGAGGCGACCCAGTCTGCACCCTTCCCACCATAGATTAAACAGAGCATGTGCCCTTAAACTAACCACTAAATCTAAGCACTAACACTAAACCTAAATCCTAACCCTAAACCGCGGCCCTTATCCTAATGCCCAACAGTAACACTAAACACTCACCCTAAACTTAACCCATAACCCGAACCCCTAAATGTAACCCTAACCATGAACCCTAAACCTAACCCTAACCTCTAGCCATAACCATAACACTTAACTGTAACCCTAAGCGTTACACGAAGCCTTATTCCTAACCCTGAACCCAACCGTAACCCTTAATCTTGACACTTACCATTAACCCTCACACTAACCCTTAATCCTAACCCTAATCCTAATCTTTAACCATAAAGCTAACACTGAAGCCTAACCCTGTGCCAAACGCTAAAACCAAACATTAACCATAACCCTGAAACTTAACCGTAAACGTAACTGTAACTGTTAAAAATAACACTAACCTTTAACCCCAACCCCTAACCCTAGGAGCCCACCCTAACACTAATCTTCCTTGCTAAACATTACCATAATCCTACCCCTAAATCTAATTCTCAGACTTCTTGCTTTCTCAGAGTTTAGAAAGCCTGCAATCCTCCCATGCCATGAGTAAAAGGGGGCTCTGCCAC
This sequence comes from Eulemur rufifrons, assembly GCF_041146395.1. Taxonomy (NCBI): domain Eukaryota; kingdom Metazoa; phylum Chordata; class Mammalia; order Primates; family Lemuridae; genus Eulemur; species Eulemur rufifrons. The sequence continues at coordinate 258,553 of NC_091010.1, read as the reverse complement.
TGTGTCCTGCATGAAACCCAGGAGCCCATACCCAGCGTATGATAGAGTGGGTTCCCGGGGACAATCCCATCCCCCTAACCCCCGCCCCCCACCCAGTGCAGACAGGGCCCGTACACTAAGTATAAACACTACCCCAACAGATAACCCTCACCATGAATATAACACCTGACCCTGAACCTATTGCTCACCTTAAAACATAAACCTCCCCGTAACCCTAACTTATCCCCTTATCTTAACGTTAATGCATAACACCCTGAGAAGAAGCCCTATCCCATAATTCTAATCCTAATCCCCAGCCATAACCCTAACACCTCATCCCTAATTCTAAAATGCCAACCCTACCTTCATCCTACCAACAACACTAACCCTAACCCTAACCCCTAACCCTAAGCCCTCACCCTATCACTAATTTGCATCCCTAAACAGTACCGTAATCCTAACCCTAAATCTAATTCTCAGACTTCTTGCTTTCTCAGAGTTTTGAAAGCCTACAATCCTACTAAGCCATGCATGAACGCCCGCTCTGCCACAGTGTCCTGCAAGAAACCCAGAGGCCCATACATTGCGTATGATAGAGTGGGTTCCCAGCGACCATAACAGACCCCTAAATTCGATTCCTAGGTCATACAGGGCCCATGCCCTAAGCATAAACACTACCCCTCACCCATAACCCTAACCCAGAACAGAACACCTAACCCTGATCCTACTGCTCACCTTAACACGTAAACCTCACCGTAACCCTAACTTTAACCCCATATCTTAACGTTAATGCATGACACCCTGAGAACAAGCCCTATACTGTAATTCTAACCCTAACTCCTAGCCATAACCATAACACCTAATCTCTAATTCTGAAACGCCAACCCTAACCTTAACCCTACCAACAACACTAACACTAACCCTAACCCCTTACCCTAACCCTATGCCTAAAAATAACCCTAACCGTTGATCCTTAGTCAGAACCCCTAACCCTAACCCTAACCCTTAAACCTAATCCCAATCCTAACCATTAAACATAACCCTAACTCTTAACCCTAACACTAACCTTTACCTTAATGCCTAGAGTTCTAACCCCAACACTGACCTACAGTTAGCAGTAAACCTAACCCCTAATAATAACCTTAAACCTGAACAATAAACCTAATCCTTAATCCTAACCCCCTAACCCTAACCCTAACAGTTAACCCTCACCCTAACCCTTAACCCTGACCCTAACCCTAAACATTAACCCTAAATCTGAACCCTAACCCTAAGCCTAACCCTTAACCCTAACCCTATCCATTAACCCTAACCCCTAACCATAACACTAACCCCAAACCTAAACCTAACCCTGGCCCCCTAACCCAGAATTAACACCGAACCCGTAACACTAACTCTACCCCTAACCACTAGCACCTAACCCTGACTTGAAACCTTTCCCCTAACTCCAAACCCCTTACCGCAAACCTAACCCTAATTCTCACACTACTTCCATTTCCAGAGTGAAGCAAGCCTACAATACAGACATGCCATGTGTGAGATGAGGATCCACCTGAGTTCTGCATGTAAGTTTTGTCCCAAGGCCCAGGGAATGATGTTGTGCTTTCATGATGACTCTGACCGCACCCCTCTCACCTTAGATTAACCAAGTCCAGTGCCCTTAAACTGACCGCTAAATCTGAGCTCTACCACCAACCCTAACCCCTGACCCTGAACCTAAGCCCCGAGCCTAAAGCCCAACACTAACACTAAACCCTTACACTAAAACTAATCCCTAACTCTAATGATAACCCCTAAACGTAACCCTAACCGTGAATAGTAAACCTAACCCTAACCTCTAATACAAACCCTAACACATAACTCTAACCCTAAAACTAAACCTAACCCTTAACCCTAAACCTAAACCCGAACGCTAACCCTTAACCTTAACCGTTAACTCTCATGCTAACCTTTAATCCTAACCCTAATCCTAATCTTCAACCCTAAACCTAACATTTAAACCTAACCCTGTACCAAACACTAACCCCTCATCTTAACCCTATCCGCAAACCTAAACCCTAAACGAACTGTAACCGTTAAACCTAACAGTAACCTTAAACCCTAACATTAATCCTTAACCCTATGCCCTCACCGTAACACTACACTTCATCCTGAACCCTAACCATAATCCTAACCCTATATCTAATTCTCAGACTTCTTGCTTTCTTAGAGTTTAGAGAGCCTGCAATCCTCCCATTCCATGTGTGAAAGGAGGCTCTACCACTGTGTCCTGCATGAAACCCATGGGCCCATACCCAGAGTCCGATACACTGGGTTCCCGGTGACAATCCCAGCCCCCTAACCTCCCCCCTGGCTAATGCAGACAGGGCCCGTGTGCTAAGCATAAACAATACCTTTAACAGATAACCCTAACCCTGAACATGGCACCTAATCCTGTTCCTATTTCTCCCCTTAACACGTAAACCTCACCGTGAGCCTAACCTTAACCTCTTATCCTAATGTTAATGCATAACCCATTCCCTGAGAACATCCCCTATCCCATAATTCTACCCCTATCTCCTAGTCATAACTGTAACACCTAATCCCTAACCCTAATTCTAAACTGCTAAACCCATCCGTAACCCTAACTACAACCCGAAAACTGACAGTAACCCTTACTTCTAACCCCAACGCTATCCCTAACAAAAGCCCTAACCCTTCACCCTTCACCCTAACCCCTAAGCCTTACCCTAACCCTTAAACCTAATCCCAATCCTAACCATTAAACATAACCCTAACTCTTAACCCTAACCCTTACCTTTGCCCTAATGCCTAGAGATCTAACCCCAATAGGGACCTACAGTTAACACTAACCCTAATCCCTAATGCTAACCTTCAACCTGAACCATAAACCTAACCCTTAACCCTAATCCTATCCCTAACACCCTAACCCTAACCCTACCTCTTAACCCTGACCCTAACCCTTAACCCTGACCCTAACCCTAAACCTTAACTCTAAACCTGAATCCTAACCCTAAGCCTAACCCTTAATCCTAACCTTAACCGTAACCCTAAACATTATCATAATCCTACCCCTAAATCTAATTCTCGGACTTCTTGCTTTCTTAGAGTTTAGAAAGCCTAAAATCCTCCCATGCCATGAGTAAAAGGGGGCTAGGCAGCTCTCTCTTGCATGAAACCAGGAGCCCATACCTAGCGCATGATAGAGTGGGTTCCCGGGGACAATCCCATCCCCCTAACCCCAGCCCCCAGCCCAGTGCAGACAGGGCCTGTACGCTAAGTATAAACAGTACCCCTAACAGATAACTCTCACCCTGAACATAGCACCTAACCCTGATCCTATTGCCCACCTTAAAACATAAACCTCCCCGTAACCCTAACTTATCCCCTTATTTTAACCTTAATGCATAACACCCTGAGAAGAAGCCCTATCCCATAATTCTAATCCTAACCCCTAGCCATAACCGTAAAACCTCATCCCTAATTCTAAAATGCCAACCCTAACCTTCATCCTACCAACAACCCTAACCCTAACCCTAACCCCTAACCCTAAGCCTCACCCTATCACTAATCTTCATCCCTAAACCGTACCGTAATCCTAACCCTAAATCTAATTCTCAGACTTCTTGCTTTCTCAGAGTTTTGAAAGCCTACAATCCTACTAAGCCATGCATGAAAGCCCGCTCTGCCACAGTGTCCTGAATGAAACCCAGAGGCCAATACACTGCGTGCGATAGAGTGGGTTCCCAGCGACCATCACAGACCACTAACTTCTCCTCCTAGTGCATACAGGGTCTGTGCCCTAAGCACAAACCCTACACCTCACCCATAACCCTAACCCGGAACATAACACCTAACCTTGATCCTACTGCTCACCTTAACACGTAAACCTCACCGTAACCCTAACTTTAACACCTTATCTTAACGATAATGCATGACCCCCTGAGAACAAGCCCTATACCGTAATTCTAACCCTAACTCCTAGCCTTAACCATAACACCTAATGCCTAATTCTGAAACGCCAACCCTAACCTTAACCCTACCAACAACACTAACACTAACCCTAAACCCTTACCCTAACCCTACGCCTAAAAATAACCCTAACCATTGATCCTTAGTCATAACCCCTAAACCTTAACCCTAACACTTAACGCTAATCCCAATCCTAACCATTAAACATAACCCTACTTAACCCTACCCCTAACCTATACCCTAATGCCTAGAGTTATAAGCCCAACACTGACCTACAGTTAAAATTAACCCTAACCCCTAATCCTAACCTTAAACCTGACCCATAAACCTAACCCTTAACCCTAACCCTATCCCTAACCCCCTAACCCTAACCCTAACTGTTAAGCCTCACCCTAACACTTAACGCTGACTCTAACCCTAAACCTTAACTCTAACCCTGAACCCTAACCCTAAGCCTAGCCCTTAACCCTAACCCTATCCCTTAACCCTAACCCCTAACCCTAACGCTAACCCCAACCCTAAAACTAACCCGGGCCCCCTAACACAGACTTAACACCTAACCAGTAACACTAATTCTAACCCTAACCACTAATCCCTAGCACCTGACCCTGACTCGAAACCTAACCCCTAACTCAAAACCCGTAACCCCAAACCTAACCCTAATTCTCACACTACTTCCATTCCCAGAGTGAAGCAAACCTACAATACAGAAATGCCATGTGTGAGATGAGGCTCCGCCTGAGTCCTGCATGTAGGTTTTGTTCCAAGGCCCAGGGAATGATGTTGTGCTTTCGTCGTGACTCCAACCACACCCCTCTCACTGTAGATTAACCAGGTCCTGTGCCCTTAAACTGACCGCTAAATCTAAGCCCTACCACCAACCCTAACCCCTGAGCCTGAACCTAAGCCCCGAGCCTAAATCCCAACACTAACTCTAAACACTTACCCTAAAACTAATCCCTAACCCTAATGCTAACCCCTAAATGTAACCCTAACCGTGAACGGTAAACCTAACACTAACCTCTAACACAAACCTTAACACATAACTTTAACCCTAAAACTAACCCTAACCCTTAACCCTAAACCTAAACCCTAACACTAACCTTAACCTTAACCTTAACCGTTAACTCTCATGCTAACCTTTAATCCTAACCCTAATCCTAATCTTCAACCCTAAACCTAACACAACCCTAACCCTGTACCAAACCCTAACCCCTCATCTTAACACTATCCGCAAAACTCAACCCTAAAACGAACTGTAACCGTTAAACCTAACAGTAACCTTAAACCCTAACCCTAATCCGTCACCCTATCCACTCACCATAACACTACACTTCATCCTGAACCCTAACCATAATCCTAACCCTAAATCTAATTCTCAGACTTCTTGCTTTCTTAGAGTTTAGAAAGCCTACAATCCTCCCATGCCATGTGTGAAAGGAGGCTCTACCACTGTGTCCTGCATGAAACCCACGGGCCCATACCCAGAGTCCAATACAGTGGCTTCCCGGTGACAATCCCAGCCCCCTAACCTCCCCCCAGCTTGATGCAGGCAGGGCCCGTGCGCTAAGCATAAACAATACCTTTAACAGATAACCCTAACCCTGAACATGGCACCTAACCCTGTTCCTATTTCTCCCCTTAACACGTAAACCTCACCGTGAGCCTAACTTTAACCTCTTAGCGTAACTTTAATGCATAACCCATTCCCTGAGAACATCCCCTATCCCATAATTCTAACCCTATCTCCTAGTCATAACTGTAACACCTAATCCCTAACCCTAATTCTCAACCGCTAAGCCTAACCGTAACGCTGCCTACAACCCTAACACTGACAGGAACCCTTAGTTCTAACCCCAATGCTATGCCTAACAAAAGCCCTAACCTTTCACCCTTCACCGAAACCCATACGCATTACCCTAACCCTTAACCCTAATCCTAATCCTAACCATTAAACCTAACCCTAGCTCTTAAAGCTAACCCTAAACCTTACCCTCACGACTAGACCTAACCCTGACACTAACCTATCACCTAACGCTAACCACAACCCCTAAAGCTAACCCTAACCGTGAACCCTAAACCTAACCCTAACACTGAAACTTCACTATATCCCTAACCCCTAAGCCTAATCCTAACTGTTAACCCTCACCTTAACACTTAAACTGGACCATAACACTAAACATTAACCCTAACACTAAACTTTAACCCTAACCATAAGCCCAACACTTAACCCTAATCCTATCCCTTAACCCTAAGCCTAACCCTAACTCCTAACCCCAAACCTAACCCTTAATCTTGACCCTTACCATTAACCCTCACACTAACCCTAATCCTAATCTTTAACCATAAAGCTAGCACTGAGCCTAACCCTGTGCCAAACGCTAAACCCAAACCTTAACCCTAACCCTGAAACTTAACCATAAACCTAACTGTAACTGTTAAATATAACACTAACCTCTAACCCTAACCCCTAACCCTAAGACCCCACCTTAATACTAACGCTAACCCTAAACATTATCATAATCCTACCCCTAAATCTAATTCTCGGACTTCTTGCTTTCTTAGAGTTTAGAAAGCCTAAAATCCTCCCATGCCATGAGTAAAAGGGGGCTCTGCAGCTCTCTTTTCATGAAACCAGGAGCCCATACCTAGCGTATGATAGAGTGGGTAACCGGGGACAATCCCATCCCCCTAACCCCAGCCCGCCGCCCAGTGCAGACAGGGCCTGTACGCTAAGTATAAACACTACCCCTAACAGATAACCCTCACCCTGAACATAGCACCTGACCCTGATCCTATTGCTCACCTTAAAACATAAACCTCCCCGAAACCCTAACTTATCCCCTTATCTTATCCTTAATGCATAAAACCCTGAGAAGAAGCCCTATCCCATAATTCTAATCCTAACCTTTAGCCATAACCGTAACACCTTATCCTTAATTCTAAAATGCCAACCCTAACCTTCACCCTAGCAACAACCCTAACCCTAACCCTAACCCCTAACCCTAAGCCTCACCCTATCACTATCTTCATCCCTAAACCGTACCGTAATCCTAACCCGAAATCTAATTCTCAGACTTCTTGCTTTCTCAGAGTTTTGAAAGCCTACAATCCTACTAAGCCATGCATGAAAGCCCGCTCTGCCACAGTGACCTGCATGAAACCCAGAGGACCATACACTGCGTACGATAGAGTGGGTTCCCAGCGACCATCACAGACCCCTAACTTCGCCTCCTAGTGCATACAGGGCCTGTGCACTAAGCACAAACCCTACCCCACACCCATAACCCTAACCCGGAACATAACACCTAACCCTGATCCTACTTCTCACCTTAACACGTAAATCTCACCGTAACCCTAACTTAACCCCTTATATTAACGATAATGCATGACCCCCTGAGAACAAGCCCTACACCGTAATTCTAACCCTAACTCCTAGCCTTAACCATAACACCTAATCCCTAATTCTGAAACGCCAACCTTAACCTTAACACTACCAACACTAACCCTAACCCTAACTCTTAACCATAACGCTAACCTTTAAACTAATGCCTAGAGATCTAAACCCAACACTGACCTACAGTGAACACTAACCCCAACCCCTAATGCTAACCTTAAACCTGAACCATACTCCTAACCCTTAACCCTAACACTATCCCTAACCTCTAACCTTAACCCCAACTGTTAACCCTCTAATCCTCACCCTGAAACTTAACCCTATCCCTTATGCCTAACCCCTAACCCAAACGCTAACTCCAACCCTAAACCTTACCCTGGACCCCTAACCGAGACTTAACACCTAACCCATAACACTAACTCTAACCCTAACCACTAATCCCTACCACCTAACCCTGCCTCGAAACCTAACCCCTAACTCGAAACCCCTAACCCCAACCCCAACCCTAATTCTCACACTACTTCCATTACCAGAGTGAAGCAAGCCTACAATACAGCCATGCCATGTGTGAGATGAGGCTCCGCCTGAGTCCAGCATGTAGGTCTTGTCCCAGGGCCCAGGGGATGATGTTGTGCTTTCCTGGTGACTCCGACCGCACCCCTCTCACCGTAGATTAACCAGGTCCTGTGCCCTTAAACTGAACGCTAAAGCTAAGCCCTACCACCAAACCTAACCCCTGACCCTGAACCTAAGCCCTGAGCCTAAAGCCCAACACTAACTTTAAACCCTTACCCTAAACCTAATCCCTAACCCTAATGCTAACTCCTAAACGTAACCCTAACCGTGAACAGTAAACCTAATCCTAACCTCTAACACAAACCATAGCACATAACTCTAACCCTAAAACTAACCCTAACTCTAACCGTAAACCCTAAGTCTTAACCTTAACCCTAAGCGTTAACTCTCACGCTAACCTTTAATCCTAACCCTAATCCTAATCTTGAACCCTAAACCTAACACTTAACCCTAACCCTGTACCAAACCCTAACCCCTCATGTTAACCCTAACCGTAAACCTCAAACCTAAACCGAACTGTAACCGTTAAACCTAAGAGTAACTTTTAACCCTAACCCTAATCCCTAAACCTAACAGTACAGCTAAAAATAACCCTAACCTTGAATCCTTACACCTAACCCCTAACACTTACTTTAACCCCAAATGCTAACCTTAATCCTAAGCATTAAACCTAACAGTATCTCTTAACCCTAACCCTAGCCCTTACTCTAACGCCTAGATCTAACCCTAAATCTAACCTACCGCCTAATACTAACCTTAAGCCCTAATGCTAACTCTAACCCTGAACCCTAAACCTACCCGTAACCCTTAACACTAACACTATCCGTAAACCTTAACCCTGACCCTAACCATTACCCACACCCAAGCATTTAACCCTCACCCTAACCCTAATCTTTAATGATAACCCTAACACTAAACCCTAACGCTAAGCCCAACACTTAACCCTAATCCTATCCCTTAACCTTAACCCTAACCCTAACCCTAATGCTAACCCCTAAACGTAACCCTAACCGTGAACAGTAAACCTAACCCAAACTTCTTACACAAACCATAGCACATAACTCTAACCCTAAAACTAACCCTAACCCTAACCCTAACCCTAAACCCTAACTCTTAACCTTAACCCTAAGCGTTAACTCTCACGCTAACCTTTAATCCTAACTCTAATCCTAATCTTCAACCCTAAACCTAACACTTAACCCTAACCCTGTACCAAACCCTAACCCCTCATCTTAACCCTAACCGTAAACCTCAACCCTAAACCAAAGTGTAACCGTTAAACCTAAGAGTAACCTTTAACCCTAACGTAATCCCTACCCTAAGCCCTCACCCTAACACTGAACTTCATCCCTAACCCTAACCATAATCCTAACCCGAAATCTAATTCTCAGACTTCTTGCTTTCTTAGAGTTTAGAAAGTCTGCAATCATCCCATGCCATGCGTGAAAGGAGGCTCTACCACTGTGCCCTGCATTAAACCCACGGACCCATACCCAGAGTATGATAGAGTGGGTTCCCGGGTACAATCCCAGCCCCCTAACCTCCCCCGGCCCGCCTAATGCAGACAGGGCCCGTGCGCTAAGCATAAACAATACCTTTAACAGATAACCCTAACCCTGAACATAACACCCAACCCTGTTCCTATTTCTCCCCTTAACATGTAAACCTCACCGTGAGCCTAACTTTAACCTCCTATCCTAACGTTAATGCATAACCCATTCCCTGAGAACAACCCCTATCCCATAATTCTAACCCCATCTCCTAGTCATGACTGTAACACCTAATCCCTAACCCTAATTCTAAACCGCTAACCCTAACCGTAACCCTATCTACAACCCTAACACTGACAGTAACCCTTACTTCTAAACCCAAAGCTATGCCTAACAAAAACCCTAACCCTTCACCGTAACCCCTAAGCCTTACCCTAACCCTTAACCGTAATCCTAATTCTAACCATTAAACCTAACCCTAGCTCTTAAAGCTAACCCTAAACATTACCCTCACGACTAGACCTAACCCTGACACTAACCTAACACCTAACCCTAACCATAATCCCTAAATCTAACCCTGAACCCTATCCCTAACCCTAGCAGTAAACTTTAACCCTAAACCTAAGCCCAACCCGGAACCCTAATCCTATCCTTTTACCCTAAAACTAACCCGTAAACCTAACACCTATACCTATCCCTAACTCTAACCCCAATCCTAATTCTAACCATACCCCTTCATAAAACACTAATTCCTAACCTCTAACCTTAACACTAACCAAAAACCCTAATCGCTAATCCCTAACTCTAATGCTTAAGCTTTACCCTAACCGTTAACCCTCACCCTAATTCTTAACACTGACCTTAACATTTAACTCTAAGCCTAACCCTTAACCCTACAGTAAGGAAGACCCTTAATGCTAATGGTATCACTTATCCCTAAACCTAACACTACAGCTACAAATAACCCTAACCTTGGATCCTTAAACCTAACCCCTAACACTTACTTTAACCCCAAACCCTAACCCTAATCCTAAGCATTAAACCTAACCCTATCTCTTAACCCTAACCCTAGCCCTTACCCTAACGCCTAGATCTAATCCTAAATCTAACCTACCACCTAATCCTAACCTTAAGGCCTAATGCTAACTCTAACCCTGAACCCTAAACCTACCCGTAACCCTTCACACTAACCCTATCCGTAAATCTTAACCCTGACCCTAACCATTACCCGCACCCAAGCATTTAACCCTGACCCTAACCCTAATCCTTAATGATAACCCTAACACTAAACCCTAACCCTAAGCCCAACACTTAACCCTAACCCTAACCCTAATGCTAACCCTAAACGTAACCCTAACCATGAACAGTAAACCTAACCCTAACCTCTAACACAAACCATAGCACATAACTCTAGCCCTAACACTAACCCTAACGCTAACCCTAACACTAAGTGTTAACTCTGACGCTAACCTTTAATCCTAACCCTAATCCTAATCTTCAACCTTAAACCTAACACTTAACCCTAACCCTGTACCAAACCCTAACCCCTCATCTTAACCCTAACCGTAAACCCTAACCCTAAACCAAAGTGTAACCGTTAAATCTAAGAGTAACCTTTAACCCTAACCCTAATCCCTAACTCTAAGCCCTCACCCTAACACTAAACTTCATCCTGAACCCAAACCATAATCCTAACCCTAAATCTAATTCTCAGACTTCTTGCTTTCTTAGAGTTTAGAAAGCCTGCAATCCTCCCATGCCATGCGTGAAAGGAGGCTCTGCCACAGTGTCCTGCATGAAACCCAGAGGCCAATACACTGCGTGCGATAGAGTGGGTTCCCAGCGACCCTCACAGACACCTAATTTTACCTCCCAGGGAATACAGGGCCCGTGCCCTAAGCATAAACCCTACCCCTCACCCATAAGCCTAACCCAGAACATAACACCTAAACCTGATCCTACTGCTCACCTTAACAGGTAAACCTCACCGTAACCCTAACTTTAACCCCATATCTTAACGTTAATGCATGACACCCTGAGAACAAGCCCTAAACCGTAATTCTAACCCTAACTCCTAGCAATAACCGTAACACCTAATCCCTAATTCTGAAACGCCAACCCTAACCTTAACCCGACCAACAACACTAACACTAACCCTAACCCCTTACCCTAACCCTACGCCTAAAAGGAACCCTAACCGTTGATCCTTAGTCATAACCCCTAACCTTAACCTTAACCCTTAACCCTATTGCCAACCCTAACCATTAAACATAACCCTAACTCTTAACCCTAACCCTAACCTTTACCCTAATGCCTAGAGATCTAACCCCAACACTGACCTACAGTTAACACTAACCCCAAACCCTAATGCTAACCTTAAACCTGAAACATACTCCTAACCCTTAACCCTAACACTATCCCTACCCCCTAAGCCTTACCCCAACTGTTAACACTCTAACCCTCACCCTGAAACCTAACCCTCTCTCTTAACCCTAACCCCTAACCCTAATGCTAACTCCAACCCTAAGTCTTACCCTGGCCCCCTAACCCAGACTTAACACCTAACCCATAACACTAACTCTAACCCTAACCACTAATCCCTACCACTTAACCCTGACTCAAAACCTAACCCCTATCTCGAAACCCCTAACCCCAACCCCAACCCTAATTCTCACACTACTTCCATTCCCAGAGTGAAGCAAGCCTACAATACAGCCATGCCATGTGAGAGATGAGGCTCCGCCTGAGTCCAGCATGTAGGTCTTGTCCCAGGGCCCAGGGGATGATGTTGTGCTTTCGTGGTGACTCCGACCGCACCCCTCTCACCGTAGATTAACCAGGTCCTGTGCCCTTAAACTGACCGCTAACGCTAAGCCATGCCACCAACCCTAACCCGTGACCCTGAACCTAAGCCCCGAGCCTAAAGCCCAACACTAACTCTAAACCCTTACCCTAAACCTAATCCCTAACCCTAATGCTAACCCCTAAACGTAACCCTAACCGTGAACAGTAAATCTAACCCTACAATCTAACACAAACCATAGCTCATAACTCTAACCCTACAGCTAACCCTAACCCTAACCGTAAACCCTAACTCTTAACCTTAACCCTAAGCGTTAACCCTCACGCTAACCTTTAATCCTAACCCTAATCCTAATCTTCAACCCTAAACCTAACACTTAACCCTAAATGTGTACCAAACCCTAACCCCTCATCTTAACCCTAACCGTAAACCTCAATCCTAAACCGAACTATAATCATTAAACCTAAGAGTAACCTTTAACCCTAACCCTAAACCCTAACCTTAAGCCCTCACCCTAACACTAAACTTCATCCTTAACCCTAACCATAATCCTAACCCTAAATCTAATTCTCAGACTTCTTGCTTTCTTAGAGTTTAGAAAGGCTGCAATCCTCCAATGCCATGCGTGAAAGGAGGATCTACCACTGTGTCCTGCATGAAACCAACGGGCCCATACCCAGAGTATGATTGAGTGGGTTCCTGGGTACAATCCCAGCCCCCTAAACTTCCCCCCCACCCCCGCCTAATGCAGACAGGTCCCGTGCGCTAAGCATAAACAATACCTTTAACAAATAACCCTAACCCTGAACATAACACCCAACCCTGTTCCTATTTCTCCCCTTAACAAGTAAACCTCACCGTGAGCCTAACTTTAACATCTTATTCTAACGTTAATGCATAACCCATCCCTGAGAACAACCCCTATCCCATAATTCTAACCCCGTCTCCTACTCATAACTGTAACACCTAATCCCTAACCCTAATTCTAAACCTCTAACCCTAACCATAACCCTACCTACAACCCTAACACTGACAGTAACCCTTACTTCTAAACCCAACGCTATGCCTAACAAAAACGCTAACCCTTCACCATAACCCCTAAACCTTACCCTAACCTTTACCCTAATCCTAATCCTAACCATTAAACCTAACCCTAGCTCTTAAAGCTAACCCTAAACCTTACCCTCACGACTAGACCTAACCCTGACACTAACATAACACCTAACCCTTACCATAACCCCTAAAGCTAACCCTGAAACCTATCCCTAACCCTAGCAGTAAACTTTAACCCTAAACCTAACCCCAACCCATAACCCTAATCCTATCCTTTTACCCTAAAACTAACCCCTAAACCTAACCTCTATACCTAACCTGAACTCTAACCCAATCCTAATTCTAACCATACCCCTTCATAAAACACTAACTCCTAACCTCTAACCCTAACACTAACCAAAAACCCTAATCGCTAATCCCTAACCCTAACGTTTAACCTTTACCCTAACCGTTAACCCTCACCCTAATTCTTAACAGTGACCCTAACCTTAACCTTTAACTCTAAGCCTAACCCTTAACCCTACAGTAAGGAAGACCCTTAATGCTAATGGTATCCCTTATCCTTAACCCTAACACTACAGCTAAAAATAACCCTAACCTTTGATCCTTAAACCTAACCCCTAACACTTACTTTAACCCCAAATCCTAACACTAATCCTAAGAATTAAACCTAACTCTATCTCTTAACCCTAACCCTAGACCTTACCCTAATGCCTAGATCTAACCCTAAATCTAACCTACCGCCTAATCCTAAAATTAAGTCCTAATGCTAACTCTAACCCTGAACCCTAATCCTACCCGTAACCTTTAACACTAACCCTATCCATAAACCTTAACCCTGACCCTAACCATTACCCGCAACCAAGCATTTAACCCTGACCCTAACCCTAATCCTTTATGATAACCCTAACACTAAACCCTAACCCTAAGCCCAACACTTAACCCTAATCCTATCCCTTAACCCTAACCCTAACCCTAATGCTAACCCCTAAACGTAACCCTAACCGTAAACAGGAAACCAACCCTACATTCTAACACAAACCATAGCACATAACTCTAACCCTACAACTAACCCTAACCCTAACCGTAAACCCTAACTCTTAACCTTAACCCTAAGCGTTAACTCTCACGCTAACCTTTAATCCTAACCCTAATCCTAATATTAAACCCTAAACCTAACACTTAACCCTAAACGTGTACCAAACACTAACCCCTCTTCTTAACCCTAACCGTAAACCTCAACCCTAAACCGAACTGTAATCATTAAACCTAAGAGTAACCTTTAACCCTAACCCTAAACCCTAACCTTAAGCCCTCACCCTAACACTAAACTTCATCCTGAACCCTAACCATAATCCTAATCCTAAATCTAATTCTCAGACTTCTTGCTTTCTTAGAGTTTAGAAAGGCTGCAATCCTCCCATGCCATGCGTGAAAGGAGGCTCTACCACTGTGCCCTGCATGAAACCCACGGACCCATACACAGAGTATGATAGAGTGGGTTCCCGGGTACAATCCCAGCCCCCTAACCTCCCCTGGCCCGCCTAATGCAGACAGGGCCCGTGCGCTAAGCATAAACAATTCTTTTAACAGATAACCATAACCCTGAACATAACACCCAACCCTGTTCCTATTTCTGCCCTTAACAAGCAAAACTCACCGTGAGCCTAACTTTAACCTCTTATTCTAACTTTAATGCATAACCTATTCCCTGAGAACAACCCCTATCCCATAATTCTAACCCCATCTCCTAGTCATAACTGTAACACCTAATTCGTAACACTAATTCTAAACCGCTAACCCTAACCGTAACCCTACCTACAACCCTAACACTGACAGTAACCCTTACTTCTAACCCCAACGCTATGCCTAACAAAAACCCTGACCCTTGACCCTAACCCCTAAGCCTTATCCTAACCCTTAACCCTAATCCTAATCCTAACCATTAAACCTAACCCTAGCTCTTAAAGCTAACCCTAAACCTTACCCTCACCACTAGACCTAACCCTGACACTAACCTAACACCTAACCCTAACCAGAAACCCTAAAGCTAACCCTCAACCCTATCCCTAATCCTAGCAGTAAACTTTAACCCTAAACCTAAGCCCAACCCGTAACCCTAATCCTATCCTTTTACCCTAAAACTAACCCCTAAACCTAACCTCTATACCTAACCCTAACTCTAACCCCAATCCTAATTCTATCCATACCCCTTCATAAAACACTAACTCGTAACCTCTAACCCTAACACTAACCAAAAACCCTAATCGCTAATCCCTAAACCTAATGCTTAACCCTTACCCTAACCGTTAACCCTCACCCTAATTCTTGACACTGACCCTAACCTTAACCTTTAACTCTAAGCCTAACCCTTAACCCTACAGTAAGGAAGACCCTTAATGCTAATGGTATTCCTTATCCTTAACCCTAACACTACAGCTAAAAATAACCCTAACCTTTGATCCTTAAACCTAACCCCTAACACGTACTTTAACCCCAAACCCTAACACTAATCCTAAGCATTAAACCCAACCCTAATAAAATATCTAGGTATATATCTAACTAAAGAGGTAAAGGACCTCCATAAGGAAAACTATGAAACACTGAGAAAAGAAATAGCAGAACTTGCAAATAGATGGAAAAATATACCATGCTCGTGGATCGGAAGAATCAACATTGTTAAAATGTCTATACTACCCGAAGTGATCTACAGATTCAATGCAATCCCTATTAAATTACCAACATCATTCTTTACAGACATAGAGAAAATAAATATACACTTTGTATGGAATCAAAGAAGACCCCATATAGGAAAAGCAATTTTAAGCAACAAAAACAAAATGGGAGGTATTAATTTGCCAGACCTCAAACAATACTACAAGGCCATGGTTCTTAAAACAGCCTGTTATTGGCACAAGTGCAGGGACACAGACCAGTGGAACACAACAGAAAATCCAAATATAGAACCATCCCCATATAGTCACCTAATTTTTGACAAAGCGGGAAAGAATATACTCTGGGGACAAGAATCCCTATTCAATAAATGGTGCTGGGAGAATTGGATAGCCACTTGTAGAAGACTGAAACAGGACCCACAGCTTTCACCTCTCACAAAAATCAAATCACGGTGGATAACAGACTTAAACCTTAGGCGTGATACAATCAGAATTCTAGAAGAAAATGTAGGAAAGACTCTTACAGACATTGGCCTAGGCAAAGAATTTATGAAGAAGACCCCCAAGGCAATCACAGCAGCAACAAAAATAAATGAATGGGACATGATTAAATTAAAAAGCTTCTGCACAGCCAAAGAAACAGTCCAGAGAATAAACAGACCACCTACAGAATGGGAAAAAATTTTTGCATACTACACATCAGATAAGGGACTGATAACAAGAATCTATTTAGAACTCAGGAAAATCAGCAAGAAAAAATCAAGCAACCCTATCAAAAAGTGGGCAAAGGACATGAATAGAAATTTTTCAAAAGAAGATATAAAAATGGCTAACAAACATATGAAAAAGTGTTCAACATCTCTAATCATCAGGGAAATGCAAATCAAAACCACAATGAGATATCACTTAACCCCAGTGAGAATGGCCTTTATCAAAAAATCCCACAACAACACATGTTGGCGTGGGTGTGGAGAGACAGGAACACTAATACACTGCTGGTGGGACTGCAAACTAGTGCAACCCCTGTGGAAAGCATTATGGAGGTATCTTAAACAGATTCAAGTAGACCTGCCATTTGACCCAGCAATCCCATTACTGGGCATATACCCAAAGGAAAAAAGGTCATTCTGTAACAAAGACACATGTACCCGAATGTTTATAGCAGCACAATTCACAATAGCAAAGAAGTGGAAACAACCCAAATGCCCATCAATTCATGATTGGATTAGTAAGCTGTGGTATATGTATACCATGGAATATTACTCAGCTATAAGGAATGATGAAGATACGACATCTCTATGGTTCTTCTGGAGAGAGTTGGAACCCATTATATTAAGTGAAGTATCCCAAGAATGGAAAAACAAGCATCACATGTACTCACCAGAAAATTGGTTTCCCTGATCACCACCTAAATACAAATCTGGGAACGACACCAATTGGACATCAGACTGAGGTGGGGGGTGGGGGAGGGGATGGGGGTATTCCTACACAATGATTGCATTGCGCACCGTTTGGGGAGTGGTAACACTTGAAGGTGCTGACTTGGGAAAGGGGGTTGGGGAAAAAATATGAAACTGTTGTTTTTAACTTGCACTGTTCACTTAATAATTTATCATGAATATTTCCCATATTATTTCATATCATTGTACAAGAAATAATGTATACATTACGAGGACATACTGTATCTAACAAGAAAAAAAAAAGAAGAAGTCACCCTTAACTTAGCTAGATGAATGAAGAATTTACTACTGTGCAAACCCTCCACTCATCAGAATCAGTAAGCCCTCAAAGACACAATCTTAAGAGTAGATCTTCTTTCTAGTTGTTCTTTCCTACTTCTAAGTAGAGAATGCCAGCCATGCAGAACAAAAACATTAGCATCTTGTTCTCAATTTGACATGAATGGAAGAAAGAGTTTACATTTCTCTGATTAATAGGAAAGTATGAGTTTATTATATGAACAATCATTTTCAAATGGAAAAGGAAGGTGCCTAAACCTAACAGAGAAACTGTTAGTATTTTTCCACAGTCTTCAACTTGGGGGAAAAAAATCTGTTTATACATAGGCTCTTATTACTTTTGGAAGACAATTTAAAATAAGAATTAAAATTTTTTTAAAAATGTAAAAAAAAAAAAAAAACCTAACCCTATCTCTTAACCCTAACCCTAGCCCTTACCCTAACGCCTAGATCTAACCCTAAATCTAACCTACCGCCTAATCCTAACCTTAAGCCCTAATGCTAACTCTAACCCTGAACCCTAAACCTACCCGTAACCCTTAACACTAACCCTATCCGTAAACCTTAACCCTGACCCTAACCATTACCCGCACCCAAGCATTTAACCATGACTCTAACCCTAATCCTTAATGATAACCCTAACACTAAACCCTAACCCTAAGCCCAACACTTAACCCTAATCCTATTCCTTAACCCTAACCCTAACCCTAACCCTAATGCTAACCCCTAAACGTAACCCTAACCGTGAACAGTAAACCTAACCCTAACCTCTAACACAAACCATAGCACATAACTCTAACCCTAAAACTAACCCTAACCCTAACCCTAACCCTAAACCCTAACTCTTAACCTTAACCCTAAGCGTTAACTCTCACGCTCACCTTTAATCCTAACCCTAATCCTAATCTTCAACCCTAAACCTAACACTTAACCCTAACCCTGTACCAAACTCTAACCCCTCATCTTAACCCTAACAATAAACCTCAACCCTAAACCAAAGTGTAACCGTTAAACCTAAGAGTAACTTTTAACCCTAACCCTAATCCCTAACCCTAAGCCCTCACCCTAACACTAAACTTCATCCTTAACCCTAACCTTAATCCTAACCCTAAATCTAATTCTCAGACTTCTTGCTTTCTTAGAGTTTAGAAAGCCTGCAATCCTCCCATGCCATGCGTGAAAGGAGGCTCTGCCACAGTGTCCTGCATGAAACCCAGAGGCCCATACACTGCGAGTGATAGAGTGGGTTCCCAGCGACCATCACAGACACCTAACTTTGCCTCCTAGGGCATACAGGGCCCGTGCCCTAAGCATAAACCCTACCCCTCACCCATAAGCCTAACCCAGAACATAACACCTAACCCGGATCCTACTGCTCACCTTAACAGGTAAACCTCACCATAACCCTAACTTTAACCCCATATCTTAACTTTAATGCATGACACCCTAGGAACAAGCCCTATACCGTAATTCTAACCCTAACTCCTAGCCGTAACGGTAACACCGAATCCTTAATTCTGAAACGCCAACCATAAACTTAACCCGACCAACAACACTAACACTAACCCTAACCCCTTACCGTAACCCTACGCCTAAAAGTAACCCTAACCGTTGATCCTTACTCATAACCCATAACCTTAACCCTAACCCTTAACCCTATTGCCAATCCTAACCATTAAACATAACCCTAACTCTTAACCCTTACCCTAACCTTTACCCTAATGCCTAGAGATCTAACCCCAACCCTGACCTACAGTTAACACTAACCCCAACCCCTAATGCTAACCTTAAACCTGAACTATACTCCTAACCCTTAAAACTAACACTATCCCTAACCACTAAGCCTAACCCCAACTGTTAACACTCTAACCCTCACCCTGAAACCTAACCCTCTCTCTTAACCCTAACCCCTAACCCTAACACTAACTCCAACCCTAAACCTTACCCTGACCCCCTAAACCAGACTTAACACCTAACCCGTAACACTAACTCTAACCCTAACCACTAATCCCTACCACCTAACCCTGACTCGAAACCTAACCCCTAACCCCAACCCCAACCCTAATTCTCACACTACTTCCATTCCCAGACTGAAGCAAGCCTACAATACAGCCATGCCATGTGTGAGATGAAGCTCCGCCTGAGTCCTGCATGGAGGTCCTCTCCCAAGGCCCAGGGAATGATGTTGTGCTTTCGTGGTGACTCCGACCACACCCCTCTCACAGTAGATTAACCAGGTCTTGTGCCCTTAAACTGACCGCTAAATCTAAGCCCTACCACCAACCCTAACCGCTGACCCTGAACCTAAGCCCCGAGCCTAAAGCCCAACACTAACTCTAAACCCTTACCCTAAACCTAATCCCTAACCCTAATGCTAACCCCTAAACGTAACCCTAACCGTGGACAGTAAACCTAACCCTACACTCCAACACAAACCATAGCACATAACTCTAACCCTAAAACTAACCCTAACCCTAACCGTAAACCCTAACTCGTAACCTTAACCCTAAGCATTAACTCTCACGCTAACCTTTAATCCTAACCCTAATCCTAATCTTCAACCCTAAACCTAACACTTAACCCTAAACAAACCCTAACCCCTCATCTTAACCCTAACCGTAAACCTCAACACTAACCCGAACTGTAACCGTTAAACCTAAGAGTAACCTTTAATCCTAACCCTAATCCCTAACCTTAAGCCCTCACCCTAACACTAAACTTCATCCTTAACCCTAACCATAATCCTAACCCTAAATCTAATTCTCAGACTTCTTGCTTTCTTAGAGTTTAGAAAGCCTGCAATCCTCCCATGCCATGCGTGAAAGGAGGCTCTACCACTGTGTCCTGCATGAAACCTACGGGCCCATACCCAGAGTATCATAGAGTGGGTTCCCGGGTACAATCCCAGCCCCCTAAACTCCACCCACCCGCCTAATGCAGACAGGGCCCATGTGCTAAGCATAAACATTACCTTTAACAGATAACCCTAACCCTGAACATAACACCCCACCCTGTTCCTATTTCTCCCCTTAACAAGTAAACCTCACCGTGAGCCTAACTTTTACCTCTTATTCTAACGTTAATGCATAACCTATTCCCTGAGAACAACCCCTATCCCATAATTCTAACCCCATCTCCTAGTCATAACTGTAACACCTAATCCCTAACACTAATTCTAAACCACTAACCCTAACTGTAACCCTACCTACAACCCTAACACTGACAGTAACCCTTACTTCTAACCCCAACGCTATGCCTAACAAAAACCCTAACTCTTCACCCTAACCCCTAAGCCTTACCCTAACCGTTAACCCTAATCCTAATCCTAACCATTAAACCTAACCCTAGCTCTTAAAGCTAACCCTAAACCTTACCCGAACGACTAGACATAACCCTGACACTAACCTAACACCTAACCCTAACCATAATCCCTAAAGCTAACCCTGAACCGTATCCCTAATCCTAGCAGTAAACTTTAACCCTAAACCTAAGCCCAACCCATAACCCTAATCCTATCTTTTTACCCTAAAACTAACCCCTAAACCTAACCCCTATACCTCACCCTAACTCTAACCCCAATCCTAATTCTAACCATACCCCTTCATAAAACACTAACTCCTAACCACTAACCCTAACACTAACCAAAAACCCTAATCACTAATCCCTAACCCTAACGCTTAACCTTTACCCTAACTGTTAACCCTCACCCTAATTCTTAACACTGACTCTAACCTTAACCTTTAACTCTAAGCCTAACCCTTAACCCTACAGTAAGGAAGACCCTTAATGCTAATGATATCCCTTATCTCTAACCCTAACACTACAGCTAAAAATAACCCTAACCTTTGATCCTTAAACCTAACCCCTAACACTTACTTTAACCCCAAACTCTAACCCTAATCCTAAGCATTAAACCTAACCCTATCTCTTAACCCTAACCCTAGCCCTTACCCTAACGCCTAGATCTAACCCTAAATCTAACCTACCGCCTAATCCTAACCTTAAGTCCTAATTCTAACTCTAACCCTGAACCCTAAACCTATCCGTAACCCTTAACACTAACCCTATCCGTAAACCTTAACCCTGACCCTAACCATTACCCGCACCCAAGCATTTAACCCTGACCCTAACCCTAATCCTTAATGATAACCCTAACACTAAACCCTAACCCTAAGCCCAACAGTTAACCCTAATCCTATCCCTTAACCCTAACCCTAACCCTAATGCTAACCCCCTAAACGTAACCCTAACCGTGAACAGTAACCCTAACCCTAACCTCTAACACACCATAGCACATAACTCTAACCCTAAAACTAACCCTAACCTTAACCCTAACCCTAACCATGAACCCTAAATCTTAACCTTAAGTCTAAGCGTTAACTCTCACACTAACCTTTAATCCTAACCCTAATCTTAATCATCAACCCCAAACCTAACACTTAACCCTAAGCCTGTACCAAACCCTAACCCCTCATCTTAACCCTAACAGTAAACCTCAACCCTAAACCGAACTGTAATCGTTAAACCTAAGACTAACCTTTAACCCTAACCCTAATCCCTAACCCTAAGCCCTCACCCTAACACTGAACTTCATCCTTAACCCTAACCATAATCCTATATCCTATAACCCTAACTTTCACCCTACCACAACCCTAACCCTAACCCTATCCCCTAACCCTAAGCCCTCACCCTATCACTAATCTTCAGCCCTAAACCGTGCCATAATCCTAACCCAAAATCCTAACCCGAAATCTAATTCTCAGACTTCTTGCTTTCTCAGAGGTTTGAAAGCCTACAATCCTCCTAAGCCATGCATGATAGCCGGCTGTGCCACAGTGTCCGGCATGAAACCGAGAGGCCCATACACTGCGTATGATAGAGTGTGTTCTCAGCAACCATCCCAGACCCCTAACTTTGCCTCCTAGTGCATACAGGGCCCATGCCCTAAGCATAAACCCTACCCCTCACCCATAAGCCTAACCCAGAACATAACACCTAACCCTGATCCTACTGCTCACCTTAACAGGTAAACCTCACCGTAACCCTAAGTTCAACGCCTTATCTTAACGTTAATGCATGACAGCCTGAGAACAAGCCCTATACCGTAATTCTAACCCTAACTCCTAGCCTTAACCATAACACCTAATCCCTAATTCTGAAACGCCAACGCTAACCTTAACACTACCAACACTAACCCTAACCCTAAGTCTTAACCATAACGCTAACCTTTACCCTAATGCCTGGAGATCTAAACCCAACACTCACCTACAGTTACACTAACCCTACCCACTAATGGTAACCTTAAACCTGAACCATAAACCTAACCCTTAACCTTAACCCTATCCCTAACCCCCTTACCCTAACTCTAACTGTTAACCCTCACCGTAACCCTTAACCCTGACCCTAACCTTAAATCTTAATCCTAACCATGCGTGAGATGAGCCTCTGCCTTTGTCCTGCGTGACAGTTGAAGCCCAACACCCAGGATACAATGAAGTGTGGACGCAGTCATGCTCCACACCCACAGTGCCCCATATATTAGACAGGGCCCGTGCCCTAACACACACCGTTAAACATAAGCCCTAACCCTATCACTAAACCAAACCCTTAGTAAGCCCTGAATCTATATCCTAACAGTAACCTTAATCCCTGACCCTTAGTCTTGCCTCTCACCCTAAACCTAAACCCAACCACTAAACCTAATCCTAATCTCTAACCCTAACAGTAATCCTAACCCTAATTCTAACCTAAAACCCTAACCCCTAAACCTAAACCTAGTCCCTAACACCTAACCTTAACCTAAACCGAATTCCAATTCTCAGACTTCTTCAATTCAAAAACTTAAAAAAGCCTACAATCCACCAATGCCGTGTCTGAGATGAGGGTCCGCCCCTATGTCCTGCATGACAGGCAGGCGCCAATGCCCAGGGTACTATGGAGTGGGGTCCTGGGGTCTGTAGGCTTGCCACACTCCAGTTTGGAAGAATTGCTATAGTCATATATAGGGATGCTTACATTTACTTATAGAAAGCAACTATTGGTGTGTGATTTGTAGGCTTGCCTTACTCTAGTTTGGATGAAGAACCTGAATCCTATATAGGAATATTAGCTTTGAGTTAGAGGAAGCATCCATGGGGGGTGCTTTTTAGGCTTGTTAAACTCTGGTTTAGAAGAAGTTGAAGAGTCTTATATAGGAACGATATCATTCATTCAGAGAAAGCAATTACAGGGAGTTGGTTTGTAGGCTTGCTAAGCTCTAGTTTGGAGGAAGGCGAGAGTCATATATAGGAACGCTTACGTTCACATAAAGCGTCTACGGGGGGATGGTTTCTAGGCTTCCTAAACTCTAGCTTGGAAAAAGAGGACAGTTATGTATAGGAACTCTTGGCGGGGGATTTGTAGCATTGCTAAAATCTTAGATTGGAAAAGTTGCGAGAGTCATACAAAGGAATGTTAACATTCACTCAATGAAAGCAACTATAAGGGGTGCTTTCCAGGCTGGCTACACTCTAATTTGGAAAAAGTGCGACAGTCATATATAGGAAGGCTTATATTCACTCAGACAAAGCAATTATGTGTAGGTGTATAGTAGGCATGCTAACTCTAGTTTGGAAAATTTCGAGAGCCATGTATAGGAAAGCTTAAGTAACTTAGAGAAAGCAACGAACAGCGGTGGAGTGTAGGCTTGCTAAACTCTACTTTGGAGGAAGTGCCATAGTCATATATAGGAACGCTTAAATTCGTTCAGAGAAAACAGCTGTCGGGGATTGGTTTGTAGACTTACTCAACTCTAGTTTGGAGGAAGTGCGAGAGAATATATATAGGAATGTTTACATTGACTCAAAGAAAGCAACTATGGGGGAGTGTTATTTTGGCATACCAGATGCTAGTTAGGAAGCAGTACAAGACACATATATAGGAACGCTTACATTCACACACCGAGAGCAACTACGGAGTAGTGTCAGGTAGACATGTTAAAGTCTAGCTTGGGAGAAGTTCCAGAGTCCTATATAGGAAAGGTAACAGCCACTTTGAAAAAGCAAGTCTTGGCGGGTGGTTTGTAGGCCTGCAAAACCCTGTTTTGGTTGAAGTGTGAGAATCCTATATGAGAACGCTTACATTCACTCAGAGAAAGCAACGATGGGGTTGTTTGTAGGCTTACTAAACTGCAGTTTGGAAGAAGCACGAGAATCACATATAGGAACACATACATTTTGACGCCCTGAAAGTAACTATGGGGTGGTGTTTTATAGGCATGCTAAACTCTAGTTTGGACGAAGTTTGAGAATCACATATAAGAAAGCTTAGAGTCACTTAGAGAAAGCAAATCTCTGGGTGTGGAATGTAGGCCTGCTAAACTCTATTTTGGTTTCAGAGTGAGAGTCATATATGGGAAGGCTTACATTCCCTCAGAGAAAGCAACGATGGCGTGGTGGTTTGTAGGCATACTAAACTCTAGTTTGGAAGAAGTAGGAGAATGATATATGGGAACGCTTACATTCACGTAGAGAAAGCAATTATGGGGTGGCGTTTTTGTAGCCATGCTAATCTCTAGTTTGGAAGAAGTTAAAGAGTAATATGTAGGAAAGGGTACAGTCATAGAAACCGACTCTCGGGGGATGTTTTGCACACCTGCAAAACTCCAGTTTGGAAGAAGGGGGAGAGTCATATTGGGGACCGCGTGCATTCACTCAGAGAAATCAACGATGGGATTGTGATTTGTAGGCATAGTCAACTCTAGTTTGGAAGAAGTACGAGAATCGTATATAGGAACGCTTACCTTCATGCAGAGAAAGCAACTATGGAGTGATATTTGTATGCCTACTAAACTATAGTTTGGAGGAAGTTCGAGAGTCATATCTGGGAAGCTTACAGTCACTTAGAGAAAGCAACTC
The DNA here is from genome assembly GCF_041146395.1 of Eulemur rufifrons. Lineage (NCBI taxonomy): Eukaryota > Metazoa > Chordata > Mammalia > Primates > Lemuridae > Eulemur > Eulemur rufifrons. The sequence continues at coordinate 232,974 of NC_091010.1, read as the reverse complement.
TCGGGGGTGTTTCGTAGGCCTGCTAAACTCTATTTTCAATGAAGTGTTAGAATAATATATGGGAACTCAGTGAAAGCAACGTTGTGGTTGTGGTTCCTAGGCATACTAACCTGTAATTTGGAAGAAGCAAGAGAATCACATAGAGAATCAAACTCTATTTTGGTTGAAGTGTGAGAGTCATATATGGGAACGCTTACATTCACTCAGAGAAAACAACGTTTGGGTGGTGGTTTGTAGGGCATACTAAACTGTAGTTTGGAAGAAGTACGAGAGTCCTATATAGGAACACTTACATTCACGCAGAGAAAGCACTTATGGCGTCAGGTTTTGTAGGCATGCTAAACTGCAGTTTGGAAGAAGTTGGAGAACCTTATACAGGAAAGATTACCGTCACCTAGGGAAAGCAACTCTCGGGAGATTGTACACATGCTAAACTCTAATTTGGATGAAGTGTGAGAGTCAAACATGGGACCGCTTACATTCCCTCAGAGAAACAACACTGGGGTGTTTTTTGTAGGCATACTAAATAGTTTGGAAGAAGTACGAGAATGATATTTGGGAACGCTTACATTCACACAGAGAAAGCAACTACGGGGTGGTGTTTTGTAAGCATGCTAAAGTTTGGAAGAAGTTCTAAACCTGAACAGTCACTTAGAGAAAGCAACTCTTGGTGGGCGATTTTTAGGTCTGCTAAATTGTATTTTGAAAGAAGTACCAGAGTCATATATACTAATGCTTACAGTCATGCAAAGAAAAAACTATGGGGTGATGTTTTGTGGGCATGTTAACCTGTAGTTTGGAAGAAGTTGGAGAGTCTTATTTAGGAAAGCTTACAGTCACCTAGAGAAAGCAACTCTGGGGAGATCCTTTCTTGGCCTGCTAAACTCTGCTTTGCATCAATTGTGAGAATCAAACGGGAATGCTTTCATTCATTCAGAGAACGCAACGTTTGGGTGGTGGTTTGTAGGCATTCTAAACCGTATTTTGGAGGAAGTAGGAGAGTCATATATATGAACGCTTACATTCAGGCAGAGAAAGCAACTCTGGGGTCGTATTTTGTTGGCATGCTAAACTGTGGTTTGGAAGAAGTTCCAGAGTCTTATATAGGAAAGATTACAGTGACACAGAGAAAACAACTCTTGGAAGTTTATTGGTAGGCCTGCTAAACTCTAACTTGGATGAAATGTGAGAACACTTGCATTCATTCACTCAGAGAAAGAAACATGGTGATGGTTTGAAGGCATAATAACTGTAGTTGGGAAGAAGTAGGAGAGTCATATATATGAACGGTTACATTCACGCAGAGAAAGCAACTGTGGGGTGGCGTATGTATGCATGTTAATCTGTAGTTTGGAGGAAGTGCGAGAGTCATATCTGGGGAAAATTACAGTCACTTAGAGAAAGGAACCATCTTGGGCTGCTTTGTAGATCTGCTAAATTCTATTTTGGAAACAGAGTGTGAGTCATATATGGGAACGCTTATGTTCACTCAGAGAAAGCAACCACGGTGTGGTGTTTTGTTGGCATGGTGTAGTTTGAAAGAAGTTGGAGATTCTTATATAGGAAAGTTTACAGTCCCCTAGAGAAAGCAACTCACGGGGTGTGGTTTGTAAGCCTGCTAAACTCTAATTTAGATGAATTGAGAGAGGCATATATATGAACGCTTATATTGATGCAGAGAAAGTAACTATTAGGTGGTGTTTTGTAGGCATGCTAAAATATAATTTGGAAGAAGTTCGAAAGCAGACAGTCACTTAGAGAAAGCAACTCTCGGCGGTTCATTTTTCGGTCTGCTGAATTGTATTTTGAAAGAAGTACCAGAGTCATATATACAAACGCTTACATTCATGCAGAGAAAGCAACTGTGGGGTGGTGTTTTCTAGGCATGCTAAACTCTAGTTTGGACGAAGTTTGAGAATCCCATATAAGAAAGCTTAGAGTCACTTAGAGAAAGCAAATCTCTGGGTGTGGAATGTAGGCGTGCTAAACTCTATTTTGGTTTCAGAGTGAGAGTCATATATGGGAAGGCTTACATTCACTCAGAGAAAGCAACGATGATGTGGTGGTTTGTAGGCATACTAAACTCTAGTTTGGAAGAAGTAGGAGAATGATATATGGGAACGCTTACATTCATGCAGAGAAAGCAATTATGGGGTGGCTTTTTCGTAGCCATGCTAATCTCTATTTTGCAAGAAGTTAAAGCGTAATATATAGGAAAGCGTACCGTCATTTATAGAAACCAACTTTCGGGGGATGGTTTGTAGGCCTGCAAAACTCTACTTTGGAAGAAGGGGGAGAGTCATATTGGGGACTGCGTACATTCACTCAGAGAAATCAACGATGGGGTTGTGGTTTGTAGGCATACTAAACTCTAGTTTGGAAGAAGTACGAGAATCATATATAGGAACGCTTACATTCATGCAGAGAAAGCAACTATGGAGTGATGTTTGTATGCCTACTAAACTATAGTTTGGAGGATGTTCGAGAGTCATATCTGGGAAGCTTACAGTCATTTAGAGAAAGCAACTCTCTGGGGGTGGTCCGTAGGCCTGCTAAACTCTATTTTCAATGAAGTGTTAGAATCATATACAGGAACGCTTACATTCACTCAGAGAAAGCAACGTTGGGGTCGCCGTTTGTGAGCATACTAAACTCTACTTTGGAAGAGGTACGAGAGACATATATAGAAACGCTTACATTAACACAGAGAAAGCAAATACGGGGTGCTGTAGTGCAGGCATGCTAAACTATAGATTGGAAGAAGTTCGAAAGCTGACAGTCACTTAGAGAAAGCAACTCTTGGCGGGTGATTTTTAGGTCTGCTAAATTGTATTTTGAAAGACGTACCAGAGTCATATATACAAACGCTTACATTCATGCAGAGAAAGAAACTATGGGGTGATGTGTTGTTGGCATGCTAAACTGCAGTTTGGAAGGAGTTCTAGAGTGTTATATAGGATAGCTTACAGTCACCTAGAGAAAGCAACACTCGGGACACCTTTGCTAGCCTCTAAACACTAATTAACAGCAATTGTGAGAGTCAAATATGGGAACGCTTACATTCACGGAGAGAACACAACGTTTGGGTGGAGATTTGTAGGCATAATAACTGTAGTTCGGAAGAAGTAGGAGAGTCATATCTATGAACGGTTACATTCACGCAGAGAAAGCAACTGTTGGGTGGTGTATGTACGCATGTTAATCTATACTTTGGAGGAAGTTCGAGAGTCATATCTGGGGAAAATTGCAGTCACTTAGAGAAAGCAACCATCGGGGGCCATTTTGTAGATCTGCTAAATTCTATTTTGGAAGAAGAGTGAGAGTCATAGATGGGAACGCTTATATTCACTGAGAGAAATCAACGATGGGGCAGTGTTTCTTTGGCATGTTAAACTGTAGTTTGGAAGAAGTTCGCGAGTCTTATATAAGAAAGCTTACAGTCACCTAGAGAAAGTAACTCTCGGCAGATTGTTTCTAAGCATGCTAAATTCTAATTTGTCTGAATTGTGAGAGTCAAACTTGGGAACGCTTACATTCACTCAGAGAACACAACGTTTGGGTGGTGGTTTGTAAGCATTCTAAACTGTATTTTGGAGGAAGTAGGAGAGTCATATATACGAATGCTTACATTCACTCAGAGAAAGCAACTCTGGGGTCATATTTTGTTGGCATGCTAAACTGTGGTTTGGAAGAAGTTCGAGAGTCTTATATAGGAAAGATTACAGTGACACAGAGAAAACAACTCTCTGTAGTTTGTTGGTAGGCCTGCTAAACTGTATTTTGGGTGAAGTGTGAGAATGCTTGCATTCACTCAGAGAAAGAACTTTGTCGTGGTGGTTTGTAGGAATAACAACTGTAGTTTGAAGAAGTAGGAGAGTCATATATGAACGGTTAAATTGAAGCAGAGAAAGCAACTGTGGGGTGGCGTATGTAATCATCATAATCTGTAGTTTGGAAGAAGTTCGAGTGTCTTATATAAGAAAGCTAGCAGTCACCTAGAGAAAGTAACTCTCGGCAGATTGTTTCTAAGCATGCTAAATTCTAATTTGTCTGAATTGTGAGAGTCAAACTTGGGAACGCTTACATTCACTCAGAGAACACAACGTTTGGGTGGTGGTTTGTAAGCATTCTAAACTGTATTTTGGAGGAAGTAGGAGAGTCATATATACGAATGCTTACATTCACTCAGAGAAAGCAACTCTGGGGTCATATTTTGTTGGCATGCTAAACTGTGGTTTGGAAGAAGTTCGAGAGCCTTATATAGGAAAGATTACAGTGACACAGAGAAAACAACTCTCTGTAGTTTGTTGGTAGGCCTGCTAAACTGTATTTTGGGTGAAGTGTGAGAATGCTTGCATTCACTCAGAGAAAGAACTTTGTCGTGGTGGTTTCTAGGAATAACAACTGTAGTTCGAAGAAGTAGGAGAGTCATATATGAACGATTACATTGAGGCAGAGAAAGCAACTGTGGGGTGGCGTATGTAATCATCATAATCTGTAGTTTGGAAGAAGTTCGAGAGTCTTATATAGGAAAGTTTACAGTCACCTAGAGAAAGCAACTCACAGGAGGTGGTTTGTAGGCCGCTAAACTCTTATTTGGATGAAGTGAAAGAGGCATATATGGATACGCTTCATTCACTCAGAGAAAGGTAAGTTAGGGTGGCGGTTTTTAGGTATACTAAACTTCAGTTTGGAAGAAGTACGAGAGTCATATATATGAACGCTTATATGGACGCAGAGAAAGCAACTATGGGGTGGTGTTTTGTAGGCATCCTAAAATATAATTTGGAAGAAGTTCGAAAGCAGACAGTCACTTAGAGAAAGCAACTCTCGGCGTTGGATTTTTAGGTCTGCTAAATTGTATTTTGAAAGAAGTACCAGTGTCATATATACAAACGCTTACAGTCATGCAGAGAAAGCATCTGTGGGGTGGTGTATTGTAGGCATGCTAAACTCTAGTTTGGACAAAGTTTGAGAATCACATATAAGAAAGCTTAGAGTCACTTAGAGAAAGCAAATCTCTGGTTGTGGAATGTAGGCGTGCTAAACTCTATTGTGGTTTAAGACTGAGCGTCATATATGGAAAGGGTTACATTCACTCAGAGAAAGCAACGATGGTGTGGTGTTTTGTAGGCATACTAAACTCTAGTTTGGAAGAAGTAGGAGAATGATATATGGGAACGCTTACATTCATGCAGAGAAAGCAATTATGGGGTGGCTTTTTTGTAGCCATGCTAATCTCTAGTTTGGAAGAAGTTATATAGAAAAGCGTACAGTCATTTATAGAAACCAACATTCGGGGGATGGATGGTAGGCCTGCAAAACTCTACTTTGGAAGAAGTGGGAGATTCATATTGGGGACCACGTACATTGACTCAGAGAAATCAAGGATGGGGTTGTGTTTTGTAGGCATACTAAACTCTAGTTTGGAGGAAGTACGAGAATCATATATAGGAACGCTTACATTCATGCAGAGAAAGCAACTATAGAGTGATGTTTGTATGCCTACTAAACTATAGTTTGGAGGATGTTCGAGAGTCATATCTGGGAAGCTTACAGTCATTTAGAGAAAGCAACTCTCTGGGGGTGGTTCGTAGGCCTGCTAAACTCTATTTTCAATGAAGTGTTAGAATCATATACAGGACGGCTTACACTCACTCAGAGAAAGCAACGTTGGGGTGGTGTTTGTAGGTATACTATCCTGTAATTTGGAAGGTTAACCGCCCGATAGTTGATTTCTCTGCGTGAACATAAGCGTTCCCATATATGACTCTCACTCTTCTTCCAAAATAGAATTTAGCAGATCTACAAAACAGCCCCCGATGGTTGCTTTCTCTAAGGGACTGTAATTTTCCCCAGATATGACTCTCGAACTTCCTCCAAACTACAGATTAACATGCATACATACGCCACCCAACAGTTGCTTTCTCTGCGTGAATGTAACCGTTCATATATATGACTCTCCTACTTCTTCTGAACTACAGTTATTATGCCTACAAACCACCACCCAAACGTTGTGTTCTCTGAGTGAATGTAAGCGTTCCCATGTTTGACTCTCACAATTGCTGCTAGTTAGAGTTTAGCAGGCTTGCAAAGCTCTCCTGAGTGTTGCTTTCTCTAGGTGACTGTAAGCTATCCTACATAACACTCTCGAACTTCTTCCAAACTGCAGTTTAGCATCCCCACAACACATCACCCCATAGTTTCTTTCTACGCATGAATGTAAGCGTTTGTATATAAGACTCTGACACGTCTTTCAAAATACAATTTAGCAGACCTAAAAAATCGCCCGCCAAGAGTTGCTTTCTCTAAGTGACTGTCAGCTTTCGAACTTCTTTCAATCTATAGTTTAGCATGCCTACAAAACACCACCCCATAGTTGCTTTCTCTGCGTCCATATAAGCGTTCATATATATGACTCTCGTACTTCATCCAAACTGGAGTTTAGTATACCTAAAAACCGCCACCCCAACTTACATTTCTCTAAGTGAATGAAGCGTATCCATATATGCCTCTTTCACTTCATCCAAATAAGAGTTTAGCGGCCTACAAACCACCTCCTGTGAGTTGCTTTCTCTAGATGACTGTAAACTTTCCTATATAAGACTCTCGAACTTCTTCCAAACTACAGTTTAGCATGCCAACAGTACAGCGCCCCATCGTTGATATCTCTGCGTGAACATAAGCGTTCCCACATATGACTCTCACTCTTTTTCCAAAATAGAATTTAGTAGACCTACACACCAGCCCCCGATGGTTCCTTTCTCTAAGTGACTCTAATTTTCCCCAGATATGACTCTCGAACTTCCTCCAAACTACAGATTATGATGATTACATACGCCACCCCACAGTTGCTTTCTCTGCGTGAATGTAACCATTCATATATGACTCTCCTACTTCTTCGAACTACAGTTGTTATTCCTACAAACCACCACGACAAAGTTCTTTCTCTGAGTGAATGCAAGCGTTCTCACACTTCATCCAAATTACAGTTTAGCAGACCTACCAACATACTACAGAGAGTTGTTTTCTCTGTGTCACTGTAATCTTTCCTATATAAGGCTCTAGAACTTCTTCCAAACCACAGTTTAGCATGCCAACAAAATACGACCCCAGAGTTCCTTTCTCTGTGTGAATGTAAGCATTCGTATATATGACTCTCCTACTTCCTCCAAAATACAGTTTAGAATGCTTACAAACCACCACCCAAACGTTGCTTTCTCAGAGTGAATGTAAGCGTTCCTGTATATGATTCTAACACTTCATTGAAAATAGAGTTTAGCAGGCCTACGGACCACCCCCAGAGAGTTGCTTTCTCTAAATGACTGTAAGCTTCCCAGATATGACTCTCGAACATCCTCCAAACTATAGTTTAGTAGGCATACAAACATCACTCCATAGTTGCTTTCTCTGCGTGAATGTAAGCGTTCCTATATATGATTCTCGTACTTCCTCCAAACTAGAGTTTAGTATGCCTACAAACCACAACCCCATCGTTGATTTCTCTGAGTGAATGTACGCAGTCCCCAATATGACTCTCCCCCTTCTTCCAAAGTAGAGTTTTGCAGGCCTACAAACCATCCCCCGAAAGTTGGTTTCTATAAATGACGGTACGCTTTCCTATATATTACGCTTTAACTTCTTGCAAAATAGAGATTAGCATGGCTACAAAAAAGCCACCCCATAATTGCTTTCTCTGCATGAATGTAAGCGTTCCCATATATCATTCTCCTACTTCTTCCAAACTAGAGTTTAGTATGCCTACAAACCACCACATCATCGTTGCTTTCTCTGAGTGAATGTAAGCCTTCCCATATATGACTCTCACTCTGAAACCAAAATAGAGTTTAGCACGCCTACATTCCACACCCAGAGATTTGCTTTCTCTAAGTGACTCTAAGCTTTCTTATATGGGATTCTCAAACTTCGTCCAAACTAGAGTTTAGCATGCCTAGAAAACACCACCCCACAGTTGCTTTCTCTGCATGAATGTAAGCGTTTGTATATATGACTCTGGTACTTCTTTCAAAATACAATTTAGCAGACCGAAAATGAACCGCCAAGAGTTGCTTTCTCTAAGTGACTGTCTGCTTTCGAACTTCTTCCAAATTATATTTTAGCATGCCTACAAAACACCACCCCATAGTTACTCTCTCTGCATCAATATAAGCATTCATATATATGCCTCTCTCACTTCATCTAAATTAGAGTTTAGCAGGCCTACAAACCACACCCCCTGAGTTGCTTTCTCTAGGGGACTGTAAACTTTCCTATATAAGAATCTCCAACTTCTTTCAAACTACACCATGCCAACAAAACACCACACCGTGGTTGCTTTCTCTGAGTGAACATAAGCGTTCCCATATATGACTCTCACTCTGTTTCCAAAATAGAATTTAGCAGATCTACAAAGCAGCCCAAGATGGTTCCTTTCTCTAAGTGACTGTAATTTTCCCCAGATATGACTCTCGCACTTCCTCCAAACTACAGATTAACATGCATACATACGCCACCCCACAGTTACTTTCTCTGCGTGAATGTAACCGTTCATATATATGACTCTCCTACTTCTTCCCAACTACAGTTATTATGCCTTCAAACCGTCACGATAATGTTTCTTTCTCTGAGTGAATGAATGCAAGCGTTCTCACATTTCATCCAAATTAGAGTTTAGCAGGCCTACCAATAAACTTCGGAGAGTTGTTTTCTCTGTGTCACTGTAATCTTTCCTATATAAGGCTCTCGAACTTCTTCCAAACCACAGTTTAGCATGCCAACAAAATACGACCCCAGAGTTGCTTTCTCTGCGTGAATGTAAGCATTCGTATTTATGACTCTCCTCCTTCCTCCAAAATACAGTTTAGAATGCTTACCAACCACCACCCAAACGTTGTGTTCTCTGAGTGAATGTAAGCGTTCCCAAGTTTGACTCTCACATTTGATACAAATTAGAATTTAGCATGATTAGAAACAATCTGCCGAGAGTTACTTTCTCTAGGTGACTGTTAGCTTTCTTATATAAGACTCGCGAACTTCTTCCAAACTACAGTTTAGCATGCCAACGAAACACTGCCCCACCGTTGATTTCTCTCAGTGAATATAAGCGTTCCCATATATGACTCTCACTCTTCTTCCAAAATAGAATTTAGCAGATCTACAAAATGGCCCCCGATGGTTGCTGTCTCTAAGTGACTGTAATTTTCCCCAGATATGACTCTCGAACTTCATCCAAAGTATAGATTAACATGCGTACATACGCCACCCAACAGTTGCTTTCTCTGCGTGAATGTAACCGTTCATATATATGACTCTCCTACTTCTTCCGAACTACAGTTATTATGCCTACAAATCACCACCCAAACGTTGTGTTCTCTCCGTGAATGTAAGCATTCCCATGTTTGACTCTCACAATTGCTGCTAATTAGTGTTTAGAGGCTTGCAAAGGTGTCCCGAGTGTTGCTTTCTCTAGGTGACTGTAAGCTATCCTATATAACACTCTCGAACTCCTTCCAAACTGCAGTTTAGCATGCCAACAACACATCACCCCATAGTTTCTTTCTCTGCATGAATGTAAGCGTTTGTATATATGACTCTGGTACGTCTTTCAAAATACAATTTAGCAGACCTAAAAATCACCCGCCAAGAGTTGCTTTCTCTAAGTGACTGTCAGCTTTCGAACTTCTTCCAATCTATAGTTTAGCATGCCTTCACTACAGCACCCCGTATTTGCTTTCCCTGTGTTAATGTAAGCGTTTCTATATATGTCTCTCGTACCTCTTCCAAAGTAGAGTTTCGTATGCTCACAAACGGCCACCCCCAACGTTGCTTTCTCTGAGTGAATGTAAGCGTTCCTGTATATGATTCTAACACTTCATTGAAAATAGAGTTTAGCAGGCCTACGGACCACCCCCAGAGAGTTGCTTTCTCTAAATGACTGTAAGCTTCCCAGATATGACTCTCGAACATCCTCCAAACTATAGTTTAGTAGGCATACAAACATCACTCCATAGTTGCTTTCTCTGCATGAATGTAAGCGTTCCTATATATGATTCTTGTACTTCTTCCAAACTAGAGTTTAGTATGCCTACAAACCACAACCCCATCGTTGATTTCTCTGAGTGAATGTACGCAGTCCCCAATATGACTCTCCCCCTTCTTCCAAAGTAGAGTTTTGCAGGCCTACAAACCATCCCCCGAAAGTTGGTTTCTATAAATGATGGTACGCTTTCCTATATATTACGCTTTAACTTCTTGCAAAATAGAGATTAGCATGGCTACAAAAAAGCCACCCCATAATTGCTTTCTCTGCATGAATGTAAGCGTTCCCATATATCATTCTCCTACTTCTTCCAAACTAGAGTTTAGTATGCCTACAAACCACCACATCATCGTTGCTTTCTCTGAGTGAATGTAAGCCTTCCCATATATGACTCTCACTCTGAAACCAAAATAGAGTTTAGCACGCCTACATTCCACACCCAGAGATTTGCTTTCTCTAAGTGACTCTAAGCTTTCTTATATGGGATTCTCAAACTTCGTCCAAACTAGAGTTTAGCATGCCTAGAAAACACCACCCCACAGTTGCTTTCTCTGCATGAATGTAAGCGTTTGTATATATGACTCTGGTACTTCTTTCAAAATACAATTTAGCAGACCGAAAAATGAACCGCCGAGAGTTGCTTTCTCTAAGTGACTGTCTGCTTTCGAACTTCTTCCAAATTATATTTTAGCATGCCTACAAAACACCACCCCATAGTTACTCTCTCTGCATCAATATAAGCGTTCATATATATGCCTCTCTCACTTCATCTAAATTAGAGTTTAGCAGGCCTACAAACCACACCCCCTGAGTTGCTTTCTCTAGGGGACTGTAAACTTTCCTATATAAGAATCTCCAACTTCTTTCAAACTACACCAAGTCAACAAAACACCACACCGTGGTTGCTTTCTCTGAGTGAACATAAGCGTTCCCATATATGACTCACACTCTGTTTCCAAAATAGAATTTAGCAGATCTACAAAGCAGCCCAAGATGGTTCCTTTCTCTAAGTGACTGTAATTTTCCCCAGATATGACTCTCGCACTTCCTCCAAACTACAGATTAACATGCATACATACGCCACCCCACACTTGCTTTCTCTGCCTGAATGTAAGCGTTCATATACATGACTCTCCTACTTCCTCCAAAATACAGTTTAGAATGCCTACAAACCAACACGCAAACATTGCGTTCTCTGAATGAATGAAAGCATTCCCATGTTTGACTCTCACAATTGATGCAAAGTAGAGTTTAGCAGGCCAAGAAAGGATCTCCCGAGAGTTGCTTTCTCTAGGTGACTGTAAGCTTTCCTAAATAAGACTCTCCAACTTCTTCCAAACTACAGGTTAACTTGCCCACAAAACATCACCCCATAGTTTTTTCTTTGCACGAATGTAAGCATTAGTATATATGACTCTGGTACTTCTTTCAAAATACAATTTAGCAGACCTAAAAATCACCCACCAAGAGTTGCTTTCTCTAAGTGACTGTTCAGGTTTCGAATTTCTTCCAAACTATAGCATGCTTACAAAACACCACCCCGTAGTTGCTTTCTCTGTGTGAATGTAAGCGTTTCCAAATATCATTCTCGTACTTCTTCCAAACTATTTAGTATGCCTACAAAAACCACCCCAATGTTGTTTCTCTGAGGGAATGTAAGCGGTCCCATGTTTGACTCTCACACTTCATCCAAATTAGAGTTTAGCATGTGTACAAACAATCTCCTGAGAGTTGCTTTCCCTAGGTGACGGTAATCTTTCCTGTATAAGGTTCTCCAACTTCTTCCAAACTGCAGTATAGCATGCCTACAAAACCTGACGCCATAAGTGCTTTCTCTGCGTGAATGTAAGTGTTCCTATATAGGACTCTCGTACTTCTTCCAAACTACAGTTTAGTATGCCCTACAATCCACCACCCAAACGTTGTTTTCTCTGAGTGAATGTAAGCGTTCCCATATATGACTCTCACACTTCAACCAAAGTAGAGTTTGATTCTCTATGTGATTCTCTTGCGTCTTCCAAATTACAGGTTAGTATGCCTACTAACCACAACCACAACGTTGCTTTCACTGAGTTCCCATATATTATTCTAACACTTCATTGAAAATAGAGTTTAGCAGGCCTACGAAACACCCCCCGAGAGTTGCTTTCTCTAAGTGACTGTAAGCTTCCCAGATATGACTCTCGAACTTCCTCCAAACTATAGTTTAGTAGGCATACAAACATCACTCCATAGTTGCTTTCTCTGCGTGAAGGTAAGCGTTCCTATATACGATTCTCGTACTTCTTCCAAACTAGAGTCGACTATGCCTACAAATCACAATCCCATCGTTGATTTCTCTGAGTGAATGCACGCGGTCCCCAATATGACTCTCCCCCTTCTTCCAAACTGGAGTTTTGCAGGTGTACAAAGCATCCCCCGAGAGTTGGTTTCTATGACTGTACCCTTTCCTATATATTACTCTTTAACTTCTTCCAAACTGCAGTATAGCATGCCTACAAAACCTGACGCCATAAGTGCTTTCTCTGCGTGAATGTAAGCGTTCCCATATATCATTCTCCTACTTCTTCCAAACCAGAGTTTAGTATGCCTACAAACCACCACGCCGTCGTTGCTTTCTCTGAGGGAATGTAAGCCTTCCCATATATGACTCTCACTCTGAAACCAAAATAGAGTTTAGCAGGCCTACATTCCACACCCAGAGATTTGCTTTCTCTAAGTGACTCTAAGCTTTCTTATATGTGATTCTCAAACTTCGTCCAAACTAGAGTTTAGCATGCCTATAAAACACCACCCCATAGTTACTTTCAGGGCGTCAAAATGTATGTGTTCCTATATGTGATTCTCGTGCTTCTTCCAAACTGCAGTTCAGTAAGCCTACAAACAACCCCATCGTTGCTTTCTCTGAGTGAATGTAAGCGTTCTCATATATGACTCTCACACTTCAACCAAAACAGGGTTTTGCAGGCCTACAAACCACCCGCCAAGACTTGCTTTTTCAAAGTGGCTGTTACCTTTCCTATATAGGACTCTGGAACTTCTCCCAAACTAGAATTTAACATGTCTACCTGACACTACTCCGTAGTTGCTCTCGCTGTGTGAATGTAAGCGTTCCTATATATGAGTCTTGTACCTCTTGTTAACTAACATCTGGCATGCCAAAATAACACTCCCCCATAGTTGCTTTCTTTGAGTCAATGTAAACATTCCTATATATGTCTCTCGCACTTCTTCCAAACTAGAGTTAAGTCTACAAACCAATCCCCGACAGCTGTTTTCTCTGAACGAATTTAAGCGTTCCTATATATGACTATGGCACTTCCTCCAAACTAGAGTTTAGCAAGCCTACACTCCACCGCCGTTCGTTGCTTTCTCTAAGTTACTGTAAGCTTTCCTATACATGGCTCTCGAAATTTTCCAAACTAGAGTTAGCATGCCTACTATACACCTACACATAATTGCTTTGTCTGAGTGAATATAAGCCTTCCTATATATGACTGTCGCACTTTTTCCAAATTAGAGTGTAGCCAGCCTGGAAAGCACCCCTTATAGTTGCTTTCATTGAGTGAATGTTAACATTCCTATGTATGACTCTCGCAACTTTTCCAATCTAAGATTTTAGCAAGGCTACAAATCCCCCGCCGAGAGTTCCTATACATAACTGTCCTCTTTTTCCAAGCTAGAGTTTAGGAAGCCTAGAATCCGTCCCCCCGTAGACGCTTTATGTGAACGTAAGCGTTCCTATATATGACTCTCGCCTTCCTCCAAACTAGAGCTTAGCAAGCCTACAAACCAACTCCCTATAATTGCTTTCTCTGAATGAATGATATCGTTCCTATATAAGACTCTCGAACTTCTTCCAAACCAGAGTTTAACAAGCCAAAAAAGCACCCCCCATAGATGCTTCCTCTAACTCAAAGCTAATATTCCTATATAGGATTCAGCTTCTTCATCCAAACTAGAGTAAGGCAAGCCTACAAATCACACACCAATAGGTGCTTTCTATAAGTAAATGTAAGCGTCCTTATATATGACTATAGCAATTCTTCCAAACTGGAGTTTAGCAAGCCTACAGACCCCAGGACCCCACTCCATAGTACCCTGGGCATTGGAGCCTGCCTGTCATGCAGGACATAGGGGCGGACGCTCATCTCAGACACGGCATTGGTGGATTGTAGACTTTTTTAAGTTTTTGAATTGAAGAACTCTGAGAATTGGAATTCGGTTTAGGTTAAGGTTAGGTGTTAGGGACTAGGATTAGGTTTAGGGGTTAGGGTTTTAGGTTAGAATTATGGTTAGGATTACTGTTAGGGTTATAGAATAGGATTATGTTTAGTGGTTGGGTTTAGGTTTAGGGTGAGAGGCAAGAGTAAGGGTCAGGGATTAGGTTACTGTTAGGACTTAGATTCAGGGTTTACTAAGGGTTTGGTTTAGTGATAGGGTTAGGGCTTACGTTTAACAGTGTGTGTTAGGGCACGGGCCCCGTCTAATGTACGGGGCACTGTGGGTGTGGAGCAAGGCTGCGTCCCCACTTGATCTTACCCTGGGTGTTGGGCTTCAACTGTCATGCAGGACAAAGGCAGAGGCTCATGAAACGCATGGTTAGGATTAAGGTTTAAGGTTAGGGTCAGGGTTGAGGGTTAGGGTGAGGGTTAACAGTTAGAGTTAGGGTAAGGGGGTTAGGGATAGGTTTAGGGTTAAGGGTTAGGTTTATGGTTCAGGTTTAAGGTTACCATTAGTGGGTAGGGTTAGTGTAACTGTAGGTCAGTGTTGCGGTTAGATCTCTAGGCATTAGGGTAAAGGTCAGGGTTAGGGTTAAGAGTTAGGGTTAAGTTTAATGGTTAAGGATTGGGATTAGGGTTGAGGGTTAGGGTTAAGGTTATGGGTAATGACTCAGGATCAAAGGTTAGGGTTATTTTTAGGCATAGGGTTAGCGTAAGGGGTTAGGGTTAGTGTTAGTGTTGTTGGTAGGGTTAAGGTTCGGGTTGGCGTTTCAGAATTAGGGATTAGGTGTTATGGTTCTGGCTAGGAGTTAGGGTTAGATTTACGGTATAGGTCTTGTTCTCAGGGTGTCATGCATTAACGTTAAGATAAGGGGTTAAAGTTAGGGTTACGGTGAGCTTTACCTGTTAAGGTGAGCAGTAGGATCAGGGTTAGGTGTTATGTTCTGGGTTAGGGTTATGGGTGAGGGGTAGGGTTTATCCTTAGGGCATGGGCCCTGTATGCACTAGGAGGTGAAGTTAGGGGTCTGTGATGGTCGCTGGGAACCCACTCTATCGCACGCAGTGTATGGGCCTCTGGGTTTCATGCAGGACACTGTGGCAGAGCCGGCTTTCATGCATGGCTTAGTGGGATTGTAGGCTTTCAAAACTCTGAGAAAGCAAGAAGTCTGAGAATTAGATTTCGGGTTAGGATTACGGCACGGTTTAGGGATGAAGATTAGTGGTTAGGGTGAGGGCTTAGGGTTGGGGGTTAGGGTTAGGGTAAGGGTTGCTGGTAGGGTGAAGGTTAGGGTTGACGTTTTAGAATTAGGGATGAGGTGTTACGGTTATGACTATGCTTTAGGATTAGAATTACGGGATAGGGCTTCTTCTCAAGGTGTTATGCATTCACGTTAAGTTAAGGGGCTAAGTTAGGGTTACGGGGAGATTTATGTTTTAAGGTGAGCAATAGGATCAGGGTCAGGTACTATGTTCAGGGTGAGGGTTATCTGTTAGGGGTAGTGTTTATACTTAGCGTACGGACCCTGTCTGCACTGGGCGGGGGGCGGGGGTTAGGGGGATGGGATTGTCCCCGGGAACCCACTCTATCGTACGCTGGGTATGGGCTCCTGGGTTTCATGCAGGACACAGTGGCAGAGCCCCCTTTTACTCATGGCGTGGGAGGATTGTAGGCTTTCTAAACTCTGAGAAAGCAAGAACTCTGAGAATTAGATTTAGGGGTAGGATTCTGGTAATGTTTAGGGATGAAGATTAGTGTCAGGGTGGGGTCTTGGGTTAGGGGTTGGGGTTAAAGGTTAGTGTTATGTTTAACAGTTACAGTTAGGTTTACGGTTAAGTCTCAGGGTTAGGGTTAAGGTTTGGGTATAGCGTTTGGCACAGGGGTAGGCTTAAGTGTTAGCTTCATGGTTAAAGATTAGGAGTAGGGTTAGTGTGAGGGTTAAGGGTAAGGGTCAAGATTAAGGGTTCAGGTTGGGGTTAGGCTTAGGTTTAGGGTTAGGGGTTAGGGTTAGGCTTAGGGTTAAGGGATAGGAATAGGGTTAAGTGTTGGGCTTAGGGTTAGGGTTTAGTGTTAGGGTTATCGTTAAGGATTAGGGTTAGGGTCAGGGTTAAATGGGTGCGGGTAATGGTTAGGGTCAGGGTTAAGGTTTATGGAAAGGGTTAGTGTTAAGCGTTACGGGTAGGTTTAGGGTTAGGGGTTAGAGTTAGCATTAAGGCTTAAGTTTAGGATTAGGTGGTAGGTTAGATTTAGCGTTAGATCTAGGCGTTAGAGTAAGAGTTAAGAGATAGGGTTAGGTTTAATGCTTAGGATTAGGGTTAGGGTTTGGGGTTAAAGTAAGTGTTAGGGGTTAGGTTTAAGGATCAAAGGTTGGGGTTATTTTTAGCTGTAGTGTGAGGGTTACTGATAAGGGATCCCATTAGCATTAAGGGTCTTCCTTACTGTAGGGTTAAGGGTTAGGCTTAGAGTTAAAGGTTAAGGTTAGGGTGAGTGTTAAGATTTAGGGTGAGGGTTAACGGTTAGGGTAAAGGTTAAGCGTTAGGGTTAGGGATTAGTGATTAGGGTTTTTGGTTAGTGTTAGGGTTAGCGGTTAGGAGTTAGTGTTTCATGAAGGGGTATGGTTAGAATTAGGATTGGGGTTAGAGTTAGGGTGAGGTATAGGGGTTAGGTTTAGGGGTTAGTTTTAGGGTAAAAGGATAGGATTAGGGTTACGGGTTGGGCTTAGGGTTAGGGTTAAAGTTTACTGCTAGGGTTAGGGATAGGGTTCAGGGTTAGCTTTCGGGGTTCCGGTTAGGGTTAGGTGTTAGGTTAGTGTCAGGGTTAGGTCTAGTCGTGAGGGTAAGGTTTAGGGTTAGGTTTAAGAGCTAGGGTTAGGTTTAATGGTTAGGATTAGGATTAGGGTTAATGGTTAGGGTAAGGCTTAGGGGTTAGGGAGAAGGGTTCGGATCAAGGGTTAGGGTTTTTGTTAGGCATAGCGTTGGGGTTAGAAGTAAGG
Organism: Eulemur rufifrons; assembly: GCF_041146395.1. Classification (NCBI taxonomy): domain Eukaryota; kingdom Metazoa; phylum Chordata; class Mammalia; order Primates; family Lemuridae; genus Eulemur; species Eulemur rufifrons. Next base: position 215,722 of record NC_091010.1, on the reverse strand, counting down.
GTTACTGTCAGTGTTAGGGTTGTAGGTAGGGTTACGGTTAGGGTTAGCGGTTTAGAATTAGGGTTAGGGATTAGGTGTCACAGTGATGACTAGGAGATAGGGTTAGAATTATGGGATAGGGGTTGTTCTCAGGAAATGGGTTCTGCATTAACGTTAGGATAAGAGGTTAAAGTTAGGCGCACGGTGAGGTTTACGTGTTAAGGGGAGAAATAGGAACAGGGTTGGGTGTTATGTTCAGGGTTAGGGTTATCTGTTAAAAGTATTGTTCATGCTTAGCGCACGGGCCCTGTCTGCATTAGGCGGGCGGGGGGAGTTTAGGGGCCTGGAATTGTACCCGGGAACACACTCTATCATACTCTGGGTATGGGCCCGTGGGTTTCATGCAGGACACTGTGGTAGAGCCTCCTTTCACGCATGGCATGGGAGGATTGCAGGCTTTCTAAACTCTAAGAAAGCAAGAAGTCTGAGAATTAGATTTAGGGTTAGGATTATGGTTAGGGTTAAGGATGAAGTTTAGTGTTAGGGTGAGGGCTTAGGGTTAGGGTTTAGGGTTAGGGTTAAAATTTACTCTTAGGTTTAACGGTTACACTTTGGTTTAGGGTTGAGGTTTATGGTTAGGGTTAAGATGAGGGGTTAGGGTTTGGTACAGGGTTAGGGTTAAGTGTTAGGTTTAGGGTTGAAGATTAGGACTAGGGTTAGGATTAAAGGTTAGCGTGAGAGTTAATGCTTAGGGTTAAGGTTAAGAGTTAGGGTTTAGGGTTAGGGTTAGGGTTAGATTTAGGGTTAGAGTTATGTGCTATGGTTTGTGTTAGAGGTTAGGGTTAGGTTTACTGGTGACGGTTAGGGTTACGTTTAGGGGTTAGCATTAGGGTTAGGGTTAGGGTTAGGGTTAAGGGATAGGATTAGGGTTAAGTGTTGGGCTTAGGGTTAGGGTTTAGTGTTAGGGTTATCATTAAGGATTAGGGGTAGGGTCAGGGTTAAATGCTTGGGTGCGGGTAATGGTTAGGGTCAGGGTTAAGGTTCATGGATAGGGTTAGTGTTAAGGGTTACGGGAAGGTTTAGGGTTCAGGGTTAGAGTTAGCATTAGGGCTTAAGGTTAGTATTAGGCGGTAGGTTAGATTTAGGGTTAGATCTAGGCGTTAGGGTAAGGGCTAGGGTTAGGGTTAAGAGATAGGGTTAGGTTTAATGCTTACGATTAGGGTTAGGATTTGGGGTTAAAGTAAGTTTTAGGGGTTAGGTTTAAGGATCCAAGTTATGGTTATTTTTAGCTGTAGTGTTAGGGTTAGGGATAAGGGATCCCATTAGCATTAAGGGTCTTCCTTACTGTAGGGTTAACGGTTAGGCTTAGAGTTAAAGGTTAAGGTTAGGGTCAGTGTTAAGATTTAGGGTGAGGGTTAACGGTTAGGGTAAAGTTTAAGCGTTAGGGTTAGGGATTAGTGATTATGGTTTTTGGTTAGTGTTAGGGTTAGCGGTTAGGAGTTAGTGTTTTATGAAGGGGTATGGTTAGAATTAGGATTGGGTTTAGAGTTAGGGTGAGGTATAGGGGTTAGGTTTAGGGGTTAGTTTTAGGGTAAAAGGATAGGATTAGGGTTACGGGTTGGGCTTAGGTTTAGGGTTAAAGTTTACTGCTGGGGTTAGGGATAGGGTTCAGGGTTAGCTTTAGGGGTTCTGGTTAGGGTTAGGTGTTAGGTTAGTGTCAGGGTTAGGTCTAGTCGTGAGGGTAAGGTTTAGGGTTAGCTTTAAGGCTAGGGTTAGGTTTAATGGTTAGGATTAGGATTAGGGTTAAGGGTTAGGGTAAGGCTTAGGGGTTAGGGTGAAGGGTTAGGGTCAAGGGTTAGGGTTTTTGTGAGGCATAGCGTTGGGGTTAGAAGTAAGGGTTACTGTCAGTGTTAGGGTTGTAGGTAGGGTTACGGTTACGGTTAGCGGTTTAGAATTAGGGTTAGGGATTAGGTGTCACAGTGATGACTAGGAGATAGGGTTAGAATTATGGGATAGGGGTTGTTCTCAGGAAATGGGTTATGCATTAACGTTAGGATAAGGGGTTAAAGCTAGGCGCACGGTGAGGTTTACGTGTTAAGGGGAGAAATAGGAAGAGGATTGGGTGTTATGTTCAGGGTTAGGGTTATCTGTTAAAGGTATTGTTTATGCTTAGCGCACGGGCCCTGTCTGCTTTAGGAGGGTGGGGGGAGTTTAGGGGGCTGGGATTGTACCCGGGAACCCACTCTATCATACTCTGGGTATGGGCCCATGGGTTTCATGCAGGACACAGTGGTATAGCCTCCTTTCACGCATGGCATGGGAGGATTGCAGGCTTTCTAAACTCTAAGAAAGCAAGAAGTCTGAGAATTAGATTTAGGGTTAGGATTCTGGTTAGGGTTAAGGATGAAGTTTAGTGTTAGGGTGAGGGCTTAGGGTTAGGGATTAGGGTTAGGGTTAAAGGTTACTCTTAGGTTTAACGGTTACACTTTGGTTTAGGGTTGAGGTTTACGGTTAGGGTTAAGATGAGGGGTTAGGGTTTGGTACAGGGTTAGGGTTAAGTGTTAGGTTTAGGGTTGAAGATTAGGATTAGGGTTAGGATTAAAGGTTAGCGTGAGAGTTAACGCTTAGGGTTAAGGTTAAGAGTTAGGGTTTAGGGTTAGGGTTAGGGTTAATTTTAGGGTTAGAGTAATGTGGTATAGTTTGTGTTAGAGGTTAGGGTTAGGTTTACTGGTCACGGTTAGGGTTACGTTTAGAGGTTAGCATTAGGGTTAGGGTTAGGGTTAGGGTTAAGGGATAGGATTAGGGTTAAGTGTTGGGCTTAGGGTTAGGGTTTAGTGTTAGGTTTAGCATTAAGGATTAGGGTTAGGGTCAGGGTTAAATGCTTGGGTGCGGGTAATGGTTAGGGTCAGGCTTAAGGTTCACGGATAGGGTTAGTGTTAAGGGTTTCGGGTAGGTTTAGGGTTCAGGGTTAGTGTTAGCATTAGGGCTTAAGGTTAGGATTAGGCGGTAGGTTAGATTTAGGGTTAGATCTAGGCGTTAGGGTAAGGGCTAGCGTTAGGGTTAAGAGATAGGGTTAGGTTTAATGCTTAGGATTAGGGTTAGGGTTTGGGGTTAAAGTAAGTGTTAGGGGTTAGGTTTAAGGATCCAAGGTTAGGGTTATTTTTAGCTGTAGTGTTAGGGTTAGGGATAAGGGATCCCATTAGCATTAAGGGTCTTCCTTACTGTAGGGTTAAGGGTTAGGCTTAGAGTTAAAGGTTAAGGTTAGGGTCAGGGTTAAGATTTAGTTTGAGGGTTAACGGTTAGGGTAAAGGTTAAGCGTTAGGGTTAGGGATTAGTGATTAGGGTTTTTGGTTAGTATTAGGGTTAGCGGTTAGGAGTTAGTGTTTTATGAAGGGGTATGGTTAGAATTAGGATTCGGGTTAGAGTTAGGGTGAGGTATAGGGGTTAGGTTTAGGGGTTAGTTTTAGGGTAAAAGGATAGGATTAGGGTTACGGGTTGGGCTTAGGTTTAGGGTTAAAGTTTACTGCTGGGGTTAGGGATAGGGTTCAGGGTTAGCTTTAGGGGTTCTGGTTAGGGTTAGGTGTTAGGTTAGTGTCAGGGTTAGGTCTAGTCGTGAGGGTAAGGTTTAGGGTTAGCTTTAAGAGCTAGGGTTAGGTTTAATGGTTAGGATTAGGATTAGGGTTAAGGGTTAGGATAAGGCTTAGGGGTTAGGGTGAAGGGTTATGGTCAAGGGTTAGGGTTTTTGTTAGGCATAACGTTGGGGTTAGAATTAAGGGTTACAGTCAGTGTTAGGGTTGTAGGTAGGGTTACGGTTAGGGTTAGCGGTTTAGAATTAGGGTTAGGGATTAGGTGTCACAGTGATGACTAGGAGATAGGGTTAGAATTATGGGATGGGGTTGTTCTCAGGAAATGGGTTATGCATTAACGTTAGGATAAGAGGTTAAAGTTAGGCGCACGGTGAGGTTTACGTGTTAAGGGGAGAAATAGGAACAGGGTTCGGTGTTATGTTCAGGGTTAGGGTTATCTGTTAAAGGTATTGTTTATGCTTAGCGCACAGGCCCTGTCTGCATTAGGCGGGCGGGCGGAGTTTAGGGGGCTGGGATTGTACCCGGGAACCCACTCTATCATACTCTGGGTATGGGCCCGCGGGTTTCATGCAGGACACAGTGGTAGAGCCTCCTTTCACGCATGGCATGGGAGGATTGCAGGCTTTCTAAACTCTAAGAAAGCAAGAAGTCTGAGAATTAGATTTAGGGTTAGGATTCTGGTTAGGGTTAAGGATGAAGTTTAGTGTTAGGGTGAGGGCTTAGGGTTAGGGAATAGGGTTAGGGTTAAAGGTTACTCTTAGGTTTAACGGTTACACTTTGGTTTAGGGTTGAGGTTTACGGTTAGGGTTAAGATGAGGGGTTAGGGTTTGGTACAGGGTTAGGGTTAAGTGTTAGGTTAGGGTTGAAGATTAGGATTAGGGTTAGGATTAAAGGTTAGCGTGAGAGTTAACGCTTAGTGTTAAGGTTAAGAGTTAGGGTTTAGGATTAGGGTTAGGGTTAGTTTTAGGGTTCGAGTTATGTGCTATGGTTTGTGTTAGAGGTTAGGGGTAGGTTTACTGGTCATGGTTAGGGTTACGTTTAGGGGTTAGCATTAGGGTTAGGGTTAGGGTTAAGGGATAGGATTAGGGTTAAGTGTTGGGCTTAGGGTTAGGGTTTAGAGTTAAGGTTAGCATTAAGGATTAGGGTTAGGGTCAGGGTTAAATGCTTGATTGCGGGTAATGGTTAGGGTCAGGGTTTAGGTTCACGGATAGGGTTAGTGTTAAGGGTTACGGGTAGGTTTAGGGTTCAGGGTTAGTGTTAGCATTAGGGCTTAAGGTTAGGATTAGGCGGTAGGGTAGATTTAGGGTTAGATGTAGGCGTTAGGGTAAGGGCTAGCGTTAGGGTTAAGAGATAGGGTTAGGTTTAATGCTTAGGATTAGGGTTAGGGTTTGGGGTTAAAGTAAGTGTTAGGGGTTAGGTTTAAGGATCCAAGGTTAGGGTTATTTTTAGCTGTAGTGTTAGGGTTAGGGATAAGGGATCCCATTAGCATTAAGGGTCTTTCTTCCTGTAGGGTTAAGGGTTAGGCTTAGAGGTAAAGGTTAAGGTTAGGGTCAGTGTTAAGATTTAGGGTGAGGGTTAACGGTCAGGGTAAAGGTTAAGCGTTAGGGTTAGGGATTAGTGATTAGGGTTTTTGGTTAGTGTTAGGGTTAGCGGTTAGGACTTAGTGTTTTATGAAGGGGTATTGTTAGAATTAGGATTCGGGTTAGAGTTAGGGTGAGGTATAAGGGTTAGGTTTAGGGGTTAGTTTTAGGGTTAAAGGGTAGGATTAGGGTTACGGGTTGGGCTTAGGTTTAGGGTTAAAGTTTACTGCTAGGGTTAGGGATAGGGTTCAGGGTTAGCTTTAGGGGTTCTGGTTAGGGTTAGGTGTTAGGTTACTGTCAGGGTTAGGTCCAGTCGAGAGGGTAAGGTTTAGGGTTAGCTTTAAGAGCTAGCATTAGGTTTAATTGTTAGGATTAGGATTAGGGTTAAGGGTTAGGGTAAGGCTTAGGGGTTAGGGTGAAGGGTTAGGGTCAAGGGTTAGGGTTTTTGTGAGGCATAGCGTTGGGGTTAGAAGTAAGGGTTACTGTCAGTGTTAGGGTTGTAGGTAGGGTTACGGTTACGGTTAGCGGTTTAGAATTAGGGTTAGGGATTAGGTGTCACAGTGATGACTAGGAGATAGGGTTAGAATTATGGGATAGGGGTTGTTCTCAGGAAATGGGTTATGCATTAACGTTAGGATAAGAGGTTAAAGCTAGGCGCACGGTGAGGTTTACGTGTTAAGGGGAGAAATAGGAAGAGGGTTGGGTGTTATGTTCAGGGTTAGGGTTATCTGTTAAAGGTATTGTTTATGCTTAGCGCACGGGCCCTGTCTGCTTTAGGAGGGCGGGGGGAGTTTAGGGGGCTGGGATTGTACCCGGGAACCCACTCTATCATACTCTGGGTATGGGCCCATGGGTTTCATGCAGGACACAGTGGTAGAGCCTCCTTTCACGCATGGCATGGGAGGATTGCAGGCTTTCTAAACTCTAAGAAAGCAAGAAGTCTGAGAATTAGATTTAGGGTTAGGATTCTGGTTAGGGTTAAGGATGAAGTTTAGTGTTAGGGTGAGGGCTTAGGGTTAGGGATTAGGGTTAGGGTTAAAGGTTACTCTTAGGTTTAACGGTTACACTTTGGTTTAGGGTTGAGGTTTACGGTTAGGGTTAAGATGAGGGGTTAGTGTTTGGTACAGGGTTAGGGTTAAGTGTTAGGTTTAGGGTTGAAGATTAGGATTAGGGTTAGGATTAAAGGTTAGCGTGAGAGTTAACGCTTAGGGTTAAGGTTAAGAGTTAGGGTTAGGGTTAGGGTTAGGGTTAGGGTTAGTTTTAGGGTTAGAGTTATGTGCTATGGTTTGTGTTAGAGGTTAGGGTTAGGTTTACTGGTCACGGTTAGGGTTACATTTAGGGGTTAGCATTAGGGTTAGGGTTAGGGTTAAGGGATAGGATTAGGGTTAAGTGTTCGGCTTAGGGTTAGGGTTTAGCGTTAGGGTTAGCATTAAGGATTAGGGTTAGGGTCAGGGTTAAAAGCTTGGGTGCGGGTAATGGTTAGGGTCAGAGTTAAGGTTCACGGATAGGGTTAGTGTTAAGGGTTACGGGTAGGTTTAGGGTTCAGGGTTAGTTTTAGCATTAGTGCTTAAGGTTAGGTTTAGGTGGTAGGTTAGATTTAGGGTTAGATCTAGGCGTTAGGGTAAGGGCTAGCGTTAGGGTTAAGAGATAGGGTTAGGTTTAATGCTTACGATTAGGGTTAGGATTTGGGGTTAAAGTAAGTGTTAGGGGTTAGGTTTAAGGATCCAAGGTTAGGGTTAATTTTAACTGTAGTGTTAGGGTTAGGGATAAGGGATCCCATTAGCATTAAGGGTCTTCCTTACTGTAGGGTTAAGGGTTAGGCTTAGAGTTAAAGGTTAAGGTTAGGGTCAGGGTTAAGATTTAGGGTGAGGGTTAACGGTTAGGGTAAAGGTTAAGCGTTAGGGTTAGGGATTAGTGATTAGGGTTTTTGGTTAGTGTTAGGGTTAGCGGTTAGGAGTTAGTGTTTTATGAAGGGGTATGTTTAGAATTAGGATTGGGGTTAGAGTTAGGGTGAGGTATAGGGGTTAGGTTTAGGGGTTAGTTTTAGGGTTAAAGGGTAGGATTAGGGTTAGGGGTTGGGCTTAGGTTTAGGGTTAAAGTTTACTGCTAGGGTTAGGGATAGGGTTCAGGGTTAGCTTTAGGGGTTCTGGTTAGGGTTAGGTGTTAGGTTACTGTCAGGGTTAGGTCCAGTCGTGAGGGTAAGGTTTAGGGTTAGCTTTAAGAGCTAGCGTTAGGTTTAATGGTTAGGATTAGGATTAGGGTTAAGGGTTAGGGTAAGGCTTAGGGGTTAGGGTGAAGGGTTAGGGTCAAGGGTTAGGGTTTTTGTGAGGCATAGCGTTGGGGTTAGAAGTAAGGGTTACTGTCAGTGTTAGGGTTGTAGGTAGGGTTACGGTTAGGGTTAGCGGTTTAGAATTAGGGTTAGGGATTAGGTGTCACAGTGATGACTAGGAGATAGGGTTAGAATTATGGGATAGGGGTTGTTCTCAGGAAATGGGTTATGCATTAACGTTAGGATAAGAGGTTAAAGCTAGGCGCACGGTGAGGTTTACGTGTTAAGGGGAGAAATAGGAAGAGGGTTGGGTGTTATGTTCAGGGTTAGGGTTATCTGTTAAAGGTATTGTTTATGCTTAGCGCACGGGCCCTGTCTGCTTTAGGAGGGCGGGGGGAGTTTAGGGGGCTGGGATTGTACCCGGGAACCCACTCTATCATACTCTGGGTATGGGCCCATGGGTTTCATGCAGGACACAGTGGTAGAGCCTCCTTTCACGCATGGCATGGGAGGATTGCAGGCTTTCTAAACTCTAAGAAAGCAAGAAGTCTGAGAATTAGATATAGGGTTAGGATTCTGGTTAGGGTTAAGGATGAAGTTTAGTGTTAGGGTGAGGGCTTAGGGTTAGGGATTAGGGTTAGGGTTAAAGGTTACTCTTAGGTTTAACGGTTACACTTTGGTTTAGGGTTGAGGTTTACGGTTAGGGTTAAGATGAGGGGTTAGTGTTTGGTACAGGGTTAGGGTTAAGTGTTAGGTTTAGGGTTGAAGATTAGGATTAGGGTTAGGATTAAAGGTTAGCGTGAGAGTTAACGCTTAGGGTTAAGGTTAAGAGTTAGGGTTAGGGTTAGGGTTAAGGTTAGGGTTAGTTTTAGGGTTAGAGTTATGTGCTATGGTTTGTGTTAGAGGTTAGGGTTAGGTTTACTGGTCACGGTTAGGGTTACATTTAGGGGTTAGCATTAGGGTTAGGGTTAGGGTTAAGGGATAGGATTAGGGTTAAGTGTTCGGCTTAGGGTTAGAGTTTAGCGTTAGGGTTAGCATTAAGGATTAGGGTTAGGGTCAGGGTTAAATGCTTGGGTGCGGGTAATGGTTAGGGTCAGAGTTAAGGTTCACGGATAGGGTTAGTGCTAAGGGTTACGGGTAGGTTTAGGGTTCAGGGTTAGTTTTAGCATTAGTGCTTAAGGTTAGGTTTAGGTGGTAGGTTAGATTTAGGGTTAGATCTAGGCGTTAGGGTAAGGGCTAGCGTTAGGGTTAAGAGATAGGGTTAGGTTTAATGCTTACGATTAGGGTTAGGATTTGGGGTTAAAGTAAGTGTTAGGGGTTAGGTTTAAGGATCCAAGGTTAGGGTTATTTTTAGCTGTAGTGTTAGGGTTAGGGATAAGGGATCCCATTAGCATTAAGGGTCTTCCTTACTGTAGGGTTAACGGTTAGGCTTAGAGTTAAAGGTTAAGGTTAGGGTCAGGGTTAAGATTTAGGGTGAGGGTTAACGGTTAGGGTAAAGGTTAAGCGTTAGGGTTAGGGATTAGTGATTAGGGTTTTTGGTTAGTGTTAGGGTTAGCTGTTAGGAGTTAGTGTTTTATGAAGGGGTATGGTTAGAATTAGGATTGGGGTTAGAGTTAGGGTGAGGTATAGGGGTTAGGTTTAGGGGTTAGTTTTAGGGTAAAAGGATAGGATTAGGGTTACGGGTTGGGCTTAGGTTTAGGGTTAAAGTTTACTGCTGGGGTTAGGGATAGGGTTCAGGGTTAGCTTTAGGGGTTCTGGTTAGGGTTAGGTGTTAGGTTAGTGTCAGGGTTAGGTCTAGTCGTGAGGGTAAGGTTTAGGTTTAGCTTTAAGAGCTAGGGTTAGGTTTAATGGTTAGGATTAGGATTAGGGTTAAGGGTTAGGGTAAGGCTTAGGGGTTAGGGTGAAGGGTTAGGGTCAAGGGTTAGGGTTTTTGTTAGGCATAGCGTTGGGGTTAGAAGTAAGGGTTACTGTCAGTGTTAGGGTTGTAGGTAGGGTTACGCTTAGTGTTAGCGGTTTAGAATTGGGTTAGGGATTAGGTGTCACAGTGATGACTAGGAAATAGGGTTAGAATTATGGGATAGGGGTTGTTCTCAGGAAATGGGTTATGCATTAACGTTAGGATAAGAGGTTAAAGTTAGGGACACGGTGAGGTTTACATGTTAAGGGGAGAAATAGGAACAGGGTTGCGTGTTATGTTCAGGGTTAGGGTTATCTGTTAAAGGTATTGTTTATGCTTAGCGCACGGGCCCTGTCTGCATTAGGCGGGCGGGGGGAGTTTAGGGGGCGGGATTGTACCCGGGAACCCACTCTATCATACTCTGGGTATGGGCCCACGGGTTTCATGCAGGACACAGTGGTAGAGCCTCCTTTCACGCATGGCATGGGAGGATTGCAGGCTTTCTAAACTCTAAGAAAGCAAGAAGTCTGAGAATCAGATTTAGGGTTAGGATTCTGGTTAGGGTTAAGGATGAAGTTTAGTGTTAGGGTGAGGGCTTAGGGTTAGGGATTAGGGTTAGGGTTAAAGGTTACTCTTAGGTTTAACGGTTACACTTTGGTTTAGGGTTGAGGTTTACGGTTAGGGTTAAGATGAGGGGTTACGGTTTGGTACAGGGTTAGGATTAAGTGTTAGGTTTAGGGTTGAAGATTAGGATTAGGGTTAGGATTAAGGGTTAGCGTGAGAGTTAACGATTAGGGTTAAGGTTAAGTGTTAGGGTTTAGGGTTAGGGTTAGGGTTAGTTTTAGGGTTAGAGTTATGTGCTATGGTTTGTGTTAGAGGTTAGGGTTAGGTTTACTGGTCACGGTTAGGGTTACGTTTAGGGGGTAGCATTAGGGTTAGGGTTAGGGTTAAGGGACAGGATTAGGGTTAAGTGCTGGGCTTAGGGTTAGGGTTTAGTGTTAGGGTTAGCATTAAGGATTAGGGTTAGGGTAAGGGATAAATGCTTGGGTGCGGGTAATGGTTAGGTTCAGGATTAAGGTTCACAGATAGGGTTAGTGTTAAGGGTTACGGGTATGTTTAGGGTTCAGGGTTAATGTTAGCATTAGTGCTTAAGGTTAGGATTAGGCGGTAGGTTAGATTTAGGGTTAGATCTAGGCGTTAGGGTAAGGGCTAGCGTTAGGGTTAAGAGATAGGGTTAGGTTTAATGCTTAGGATTAGGGTTAGGGTTTGGGGTTAAAGTAAGTGTTAGGGGTTAGGTTTAAGGATCAAAGGTTAGGGTTATTTTTAGCTGTAGTGTTAGGGTTAGGGATACGGGATCCCATTAGCATTAAGGGTCTTCCTTACTGTAGGGTTAAGGGTTAGGCTTAGAGTTAAAGGTTAAGGTTAGGGTCAGTGTTAAGATTTAGGGTCAGGGTTAACGGTTAGGATAAAGGTTAAGCGTTAGGGTTAGGGATTAGTGATTAGGGTTTTCAGTTAGTGTTAGGGTTAGCGGTTAGGAGTTAGTGTTTTATGAAGGGGTATGGTTAGAATTAGGATTGGGGTTAGCGTTAGGGTGAGGTAAAGGGCTTAGGTTTAGGGGTTAGGTTTAGGGGTTAGTTTTAGGGTAAAAGGATAGGATTAGGGTTACGGGTTGGGCTTAGGTTTAGGGTTAAAGTACACTGCTATGGTGAGGGATAGGGTTCAGGGTTAGCTTTAGGGGTTCTGGTTAGGGTTAGGTGTTAGGTTAGTGTCAGGGTTAGGTCTAGTCGTGAGGGTAACGTTTAGGGTTAGCTTTAAGAGCTAGGGTTAGGTTTAATGGTTAGGATTAGGATTAGGGTTAAGGGTTAGGGTAAGGCTTAGGGGTTAGGGTGAAGGGTTAGGGTCAAGGGTTAGGGTTTTTGTTAGGTATAGCGTTGGGGTTAGAAGTAAGGGTTACTGTCAGTGTTAGGGTTGTAGGTAGGGTTACGGTTAGGGTTAGCGGTTTAGAATTAGGGTTAGGGATTAGGTGTCACAGTGATGACTAGGAGATAGGGTTAGGATTATGGGATAGGGGTTGTTCTCAGGAAATGGGTTATGCATTAACGTTAGGATAAGAGGTTAAATTTAGGCGCACGGTGAGGTTTACGTGTTAAGGGGAGAAATGGGAACAGGGTTGGGTGTTATGTTCAGGGTTAGGGTTATCTGTTAAAGGTATTGTTTATGCTTAGCGCACGGGCCCTGTCTGCATTAGGCGGGCGGGGGGAGTTTAGGGGGCTGGGATTGTACCCGGGAACCCACTCTATCACACTCTGGGTATGGGCCCGTGGGTTTCATGCAGGACACAGTGGTATAGCCTCCTTTCACGCATGGCATGGGAGGATTGCAGGCTTTCTAAACTCTAAGAAAGCAAGAAGTCTGAGAATTAGATTTAGGTTTAGGATTCTGGTTAGGGTTAAGGATGAAGTTTAGTGTTAGGGTGAGGGCTTAGGGTTAGGGATTAGGGTTAGGGTTAAAGGTTACTCTTAGGTTTAACGGTTACACTTTGGTTTAGGGTTGAGGTTTACGGTTAGGGTTAAGATGAGGGGTTAGGGTTTGGTACAGGGTTAGGGTTAAGTGTTAGGTTTAGTGTTGAAGATTAGGATTAGGGTTAGGATTAAAGGTTCGCGTGAGAGTTAACACTTAGGGTTAAGGTTATGAGTTAGGGCTTAGGGTTAGGGTTAGGGTTAGTTTTAGGGTTAGAGTTATGTGCTATGGTTTGTGTTAGAGTTTAGGGTTAGGTTTACTGGTCACGGTTAGGGTTACGTTTAGGGGTTAGCATTAGGGTTAGGGTTAGGGTTAGGGTTAAGGGATAAGATTAGGGATAAGTGTTGGGCTTAGGGTTAGGGTTTAGTGTTAGGGTTAGCAAAAGGATTAGGGTTAGGGTCAGGGTTAAATGCTTGGGTGCGGGTAATGGTTAGGGTCAGGGTTAAGGTTCACGGATAGGGTTAGTGTTAAGTGTTACGGGTAGGTTTAGGGTTCAGGGTTAGTGTTAGCATTAGTGCGTAAGGTTAGGATTAGGCGGTATATTAGATTTAAGGTTAGATCTAGGCGTTAGGGTAAGGGCTAGCGTTAGGGTTAAGAGATAGGGTTAGGTTTAATGCTTAGGATTAGGGTTAGGGTTTGGGGTTAAAGTAAGTGTTAGGGGTTAGGTTTAAGGATCCAAGGTTAGGGTTATTTTTAGCTGTAGTGTTAGGGTTAGGGATAAGGGATCCCATTAGCATTAAGGGTCTTCCTTACTGTAGGGTTAAGGGTTAGGCTTAGAGTTAAAGGTTAAGGTTAGGGTCAGGGTTAAGATTTAGGGTGAGGGTTAATGGTTAGGGTAAAGTTTAAGCGTTAGGGTTAGGGATTAGTGATTAGGGTTTTTGGTTAGTGTTAGGGTTAGGGGTTAGGAGTTAGTGTTTTATGAAGGGGTATGGTTAGAATTAGGATTGGGGTTAGTGTTACGGTGAGGTATAGGGGTTAGTTTTAGGAGTTACTTTTAGGGTAAAAGGATAGGATTAGGGTTACGGGTTGGGCTTAGGTTTAGGGTTAAAGTTTACTGCTGGGGTTAGGGATAGGGTTCAGGGTTAGCTTTAGGGGATCTGGTTAGGGTTAGGTGTTAGGTTAGTGTCAGGGTTAGGTCTAGTCGTGAGGGTAAGGTTTAGGTTTAGCTTTAAGAGCTAGGGTTAGGTTTAATGGTTAGGATTAGGATTAGGGTTAAGGGTTAGGGTAAGGCTTAGGGGTTAGGGTGAAGGGTTAGGGTCAAGGGTTAGGGTTTTTGTTAGGCATAGCGTTGGGGTTAGAAGTAAGGGTTACTGTCAGTGTTAGGGTTGTAGGTAGGGTTACGGTTAGGGTTAGCGGTTTAGAATTAGGGTTAGGGATTAGGTGTCACAGTGATGACTAGGAGATAGGGTTAGAATTATGGGATGGGGTTGTTCTCAGGAAATGGGTTATGCATTAACGTTAGGATAAGAGGTTAAAGTTAGGCGCACGGTGAGGTTTACGTGTTAAGGGGTGAAATAGGAAGAGGGTTGGGTGTTATGTTCAGGGTTAGGGTTACCTGTTAAAGGTATTGTTTATGCTTAGCGCACGGGCCCTGTCTGCATTAGGCGGGCGGGGGGAGTTTAGGGGGCTGGGATTGTACCGGGGAACCCACTCTATCATACTCTGGGTATGGGCCCGTGGGTTTCATGCAGGACACAGTGGTAGAGCCTCCTTTCACGCATGGCATGGGAGGATTGCAGGCTTTCTAAACTCTAAGAAAGCAAGAAGTCTGAGAATTAGATTTAGGGTTAGGATTCTGGTTAGGGTTAAGGATGAAGTTTAGTGTTAGGGTGAGGTCTTAGGGTTAGGGAATAGGGTTAGGGTTAAAGGTTACTCTTAGGTTTAACGGTTACACTTTGGTTTAGGGTTGAGGTTTACGGTTAGGGTTAAGATGAGGGGTTAGGGTTTGGTACAGGGTTAGGGTTAAGTGTTAGGTTTAGGGTTGAAGATTAGGATTAGGGTTAGGATTAAAGGTTAGCGTGAGAGTTAACGCTTAGGGTTAAGGTTAAGAGTTAGGATTTAGGGTTAGGGTTAGGGTTAGGTTTAGTTTTAGGTTTAGAGATATGTGCTATGGTTTGTGTTAGAGGTTACGGTTAGGTTTACTGGTCACGGTTAGGGTTACGTTTAGGGGGTAGCATTAGGGTTAGTGTTAGGGTTAAGGGATAGGATTAGGGATAAGTGTTGGGCTTAGGGTTAGGGTTTAGTGTTAGGGTTAGCATTAAGGATTAGGGTTAGGGTCAGGGTTAAATGCTTGGGTGCGCGTAATGGTTAGGGTCAGGGTTAAGGTTCACGGATAGGGTTAGTGTTAAGGGTTACGGGTAGGTTTAGGGTTCAGGGTTAGTGTTAGCATTAAGGCTTAAGGTTAGGATTAGGCGGTAGGTTAGATTTAGGGTTAGATCTAGGCGTTAGGGTAAGGGCTAGCGTTAGGGTTAAGAGATAGGGTTAGGTTTAATGCTTAGGATTAGGGTTAGGGTTTGGGGTTAAAGTAAGTGTTAGGGGTTAGGTTTAAGGATCCAAGGTTAGGGTTATTTTTAGCTGTAGTGTTAGGGTTAGGGATAAGGGATCCCATTAGCATTAAGGGTCTTCCTTACTGTAGGGTTAACGGTTAGGCTTAGAGTTAAAGGTTAAGGTTAGGGTCAGTGTTAAGATTTAGGGTGAGGGTTAACGGTTAGGGTAAAGGTTAAGCGTTAGGGTTAGGGATTAGTGATTAGGGTTTTTGGTTAGTGTTAGGGTTAGCGGTTAGGAGTTAGTGTTTTATGAAGGCGTATGGTTAGAATTAGGATTGGGGTTAGAGTTAGGGTGAGGTATAGGGGTTATGTTTAGGGGTTAGTTTTAGGGTAAAAGGATAGGATTAGGGTTACGGGTTGGGCTTAGGTTTAGGGTTAAAGTTTACTGCTGGGGTTAGGGATAGGGTTCAGGGTTAGCTTTAGGGGTTCTGGTTAGGGTTAGGTGTTAGGTTAGTGTCAGGGTTAGGTCTAGTCGTGAGGGTAAGGTTTAGGGTTAGCTTTAAGAGCTAGGGTTAATACATACAAAGAAGAACTGGTGCCCATCCTACATAAACTATTCTCCAATATTGAGAAGGATGGAATTCTCCCTAACACGTTCTACCAAGCCAATATAACATTAATACCAAAACCTGGAAAGGACACAACAAAAATAGAGAACTACAGACCAATTTCCCTCATGAATATAGATGCAAAAATTTTCAATAAAATACTAGCAAATCGAATCCAAGTACTTATCAAAAAAGTAATCCACCACGACCAAGTAGGCTTCATCCCCGAGATGCAGGGGTGGTTCAACATACGTAAATCTATAAATGTAATTCACCACATAAATAGAAGCAAAAACAAAAACCATATGATACTCTCATTAGATGCAGAAAAAGCATTTGACAAAATTCAACACCCTTTTATGATAAAAACGCTTAACAAAATAGGCATTGATGGAACCTACCTAAAAATGATACAAGCCATATATGACAAACCCACAGCCAACATCATACTGAATGGGGAAAAACTGAAAGCACTCCCACTTAGAACTGGAACCAGACAGGGCTGCCCATTGTCTCCATTACTTTTCAACATAGTATTGGAAGTCCTTGCGAGAGCTATCAGGCAAGAGAGCAGAATCAAGGGAGTCCAAATAGGGAAGGAAGAGATCAAACTCTCACTTTTTGCTGATGATATGATGTTATATCTGGAAAACCCCCAGGATTCAACCAAGAGACTCCTGCAATTGATTAACGAATACAGCAAAGTCTCAGGCTACAAAATTAATATACACAAATCAGAGGCATTTATATATGCCAATAACAGTCAATCGGAAAACCAAATTAAAGACTCAATACCCTTCAAAATAGCAACAAAGAAAATAAAATATCTAGGTATATATCTAACTAAAGAGGTAAAGGACCTCTATAAGGAAAACTATGAAACACTGAGAAAAGAAATAGCAGAACTTGCAAATAGATGGAAAAATATACCATGCTCGTGGATCGGAAGAATCAACATTGTTAAAATGTCTATACTACCCAAAGTGATCTACAGATTCAATGCAATCCCTATTAAATTACCAACATCATTCTTTACAGACATAGAGAAAATAATTATACACTTTGTATGGAATCAAAGAAGACCCCGTATAGCAAAAGCAATTTTAAGCAACAAAAACAAAATGGAAGGTATTAATTTGCCAGACCTTAAACTATACTACAAGGCCGTGGTTCTTAAAACAGCCTGGTATTGGCACAAGTGCAGGGACACAGACCAGTGGAACACAACAGAAAATCCAAATATAGAACCATCCTCATATAGTCACCTAATTTTCGACAAAGCGGGAAAGAATATACTCTGGGGACAAGAATCCCTATTCAACAAATGGTGCTGGGAGAATTGGTTAGCCACTTGTAGAAGACTGAAACAGGACCCACAGCTTTCACCTCTCACAAAAATCAAATCACGGTGGATAACAGACTTAAACCTTAGGCGTGATACAATCAGAATTCTAGAAGAAAATGTAGGAAAGACTCTTACAGACATTGGCCTAGGCAAAGAATTTATGAAGAAGACCCCCAAGGCAATCACAGCAGCAACAAAAATAAATGAATGGGACATGATTAAATTAAAAAGCTTCTGCACAGCCAAAGAAACAGTCCAGAGAATAAACAGACCACCTACAGAATGGGAAAAAAATCAGCAAGAAAAAATCAAGCAACCCTATCAAAAAGTGGGCAAAGGACATGAATAGAAATTTTTCAAAAGAAGATATAAAAATGGCTAACAAACATATGAAAAAGTGTTCAACATCTCTAATCATCAGGGAAATGCAAATCAAAACCACAATGAGATATCACTTAACCCCAGTGAGAATGGCCTTTATCAAAAAAACCCAAAACAACACATGTTGGCGTGGGTGTGGAGAGACAGGAACACTAATACACTGCTGGTGGGACTGCAAACTAGTGCAACCTCTGTGGAAAGCATTATGGAGGTATCTTAAACAGATTCAAGTAGACCTGCCATTTGACCCAGCAATCCCATTACTGGGCATATACCCAAAGGAAAAAAGGTCATTCTGTAACAAAGGCACGTGTACCCAAATGTTTATAGCAGCACAATTCACAATAGCAAAGATGTGGAAACAACCCAAATGCCCATCAATACATGATTGGATTAGTAAACTGTGGTATATGTATACCATGGAATACTACTCAGCTATAAGGAATGATGAAGATACAACATCTCTATGGTTCTCCTGGAGAGAGTTGGAACCCATTATATTAAGTGAAGTATCCCAAGAATGGAAAAACAAGCATCACATGTACTCACCAGAAAATTGGTTTCCTTGATCATCACCTAAATACAAATCTGGAAACGACACCAATTGGACATCAGACTGAGGTGGGGGGTGGGGGAGGGGATGGGGGTATGCCTACACAATGAGTGCATTGCGCACCGTTTGGGGAGTGGTAACAATTGAAGGTGCTGACTCGGGAAAGGGGGGGTGGGGGAAAAATATGAAACTATTGTTTTTAACTTGCACTGTTCACTTAATAATTTATCATGAATATTTCCCATATTATTTCATATCATTGTACAAGAAATAATGTATACATTATGAGGACATACTGTATCTAACAAGATATACTGTTAGACTCTTTGATTCTGTAAAATTAAATAAAAAAAAAAACATGAAGGGGAAAAAAAGAAAAAAGAAAAAACAGAGCTAGGGTTAGGTTTAATGGTTAGGGTTAGGATTAGGGTTAAGGGTTAGGGTAAGGCTTAGGGGTTAGGGTGAAGGGTTAGGGTCAAGGGTTAGGGTTTTTGTTAGGCATAGCGTTGGGGTTAGAAGTAAGGGTTACTGTCAGTGTTAGGGTTGTAGGTAGGGTTACGGTTAGGGTTAGCGGTTTAGAATTAGGGTTAGGGATTAGGTGTCACAGTGATGACTAGGAGATAGGGTTAGAATTATGGGATAGGGGTTGTTCTCAGGAAATGGGTTATGCATTAACGTTAGGATAAGAGGTTAAAGTTAGGCGCACGGTGAGGTTTACGTGTTAAGGGGAGAAATAGGAACAGGGTTGGGTGTTATGTTCAGGGTTAGGGTTATCTGTTAAAGGTATTGTTTATGCTTAGCGCACGGGCCCTGTCTGCATTAGGCGGGCGGGGGGAATTTAGGGGGCTGGGATTGTACCCGGGAACCCACTCTATCATACTCTGGGTATGGGCCTGTGGGTTTCATGCAGGACACAGTGGTAGAGCCTCCTTTCACGCATGGCATGGGAGGATGGCAGGCTTTCTAAACTCTAAGGAAGCAAGAAGTCTGAGAATTAGATTTAGGGTTAGGATTATGGTTAGCGTTAAGGATGAAGTTTAGTGTTAGGGTGAGGGCTTAGGGTTAGGGAATAGGGTTAGGGTTAAAGGTTACTCTTAGTTTTAACGGTTACACTTTGGTTTAGGGTTGAGGTTTAAGGTTAGGGTTAAGATGAAGGGTTAGGGTTTGGTACAGGGTTAGGGTTAAGTGTTAGGTTTAGGGTTGAAGATTAGGATTAGGGTTAGGATTAAAGGTTAGCGTGAGAGTTAACGCTTAGTGTTAAGGTTAAGAGTTAGGGTTTAGGGTTAGGGTTAGGGTTAGTTTTAGGGTTAGAGTTATGTGCTATGGTTTGTGTTAGAGGTTAGGGTTAGGTTTACTGGTCACGGTTAGGGTTACGTTTAGGGGGTAGCATTAGGGTTAGGGTTAGGGTTAAGGGATAGGATTAGGGTTAAGTGTTGGGCTTAGGGTTAGGGTTAAGTGTTAGGATTAGCATTACGGATTAGGGTTAAGGTCAGGGTTAAATGCTTGGGTGCGTGTAATGGTTAGGGTCAGGGTTAAGGTTCACGGATAGGGTGTTAAGGGTTACGGGTAGGTTTAGGGTTCAGGGTTAGTGTTAGCATTAAGGCTTAAGGTTAGGATTAGGCGGTAGGTTAGATTTAGGGTTAGATCTAAGCGTTAGGGTAAGGGCTAGCGTTAGGGTTAAGAGATAGGGTTAGGTTTAATGCTTAGGATTAGGGTTAGGGTTTGGGGTTAAAGTAAGTGTTAGGGGTTAGGTTTAAGGATCCAAGGTTAGGGTTATTTTTAGCTGTAGTGTTAGGGTTAGGGATAAGGGATCCCATTAGCATTAAGGGTCTTCCTTACTGTAGGGTTAAGGGTTAGGCTTAGAGTTAAAGTTTAAGGTTAGGGTCAGTGTTAAGATTTAGGGTGAGGGTTAACGGTTAGGGTAAAGGTTAAGCGTTAGGGTTAGGGATTAGTGATTAGGGTTTTTGGATATTGTTAGGGTTAGCGGTTAGGAGTTAGTGTTTTAGGAAGGGGTATGGTTAGAATTAGGATTGGGGTTAGAGTTAGGGTGAGGTATAGGGGTTAGGTTTAGGGGTTAGTTTTAGGGTAAAAGGATAGGATTAGGGTTACGGGTTGGGCTTAGGTTTAGGGTTAAAGTTTACTGCTAGGGTTAGGGATAGGGTTCAGGGTTAGCTTTAGGGGTTCTGGTTAGGGTTAGGTGTTAGGTTAGTGTCAGGGTTAGGTCTAGTCGTGAGGGTAAGGTTTAGGGTTAGCTTTAAGAGCTAGGGTTAGGTTTAATAGTTAGGATTAGGATTAGGGTTAAGGGTTAGGGTAAGGCTTAGGGGTTAGGGTGAAGGGTTAGGGTCAAGGGTTAGGGTTTTTGTGAGGCATAGCGTTGGGGTTAGAAGTAAGGGTTACTCTCAGTGTTAGGGTTGTAGGTAAGGTTACGGTTAGGGTTAGCGGTTTAGAATTAGGGTTAGTGATTAGGTGTCACAGTGATGACTAGGAGATAGGGTTAGAATTATGGGATAGGGGTTGTTCTCAGGAAATGGGTTCTGCATTAACGTTAGGATAAGAGGTTAAAGTTAGGCGCACGGTGAGGTTTACGTGTCAAGGGGAGAAATAGGAACAGGATTTGGTGTTATGTTCAGGGTTAGGGTTATCTGTTAAAGGTATTGTTTATGCTTAGCGCACGGGCCCTGTCTGCATTAGGCGGGCGGGGGGAGTTTAGGGGGCTGGGATTGTACCCGGGAACCCACTCTATCATACTCTGGGTATGGGCCCGTGGGTTTCATGCAGGACACAGTGGTAGAGCCTCCTTTCACGCATGGCGTGGGAGGATTGCAGGCTTTCTAAACTCTAAGAAAGCAAGAAGTCTGAGAATTAGATTTAGGGTTAGGATTATGGTTAGGGTTAAGGATGAAGTTCAGTTTTAGGGTGAGGGCTTAGGGTTAGGGATTAGGGTTAGGGTTAAAGGTTACTCTTAAGTTTAACGGTTACACTTTGGTTTCGGGTTGAGGTTTACGGTTAGGGTAAGGTGAGGGTTTAGGGTTTGGAACAGGGTTAGGGTTAAGTGTTAGGTTTAGGGTTGAAGATTAGGATTAGGGTTAGGATTAAAGTTTAGCGTGAGAGTTAACGCTTAGGGTTAAGGTTAAGAGTTAGGGTTTAGGGTTAGGTTTAAGGTTAGGATTAGTTTTAGGGTTAGAGTTATGTGCTATGGTTTGTGTTAGAGGTTAGGATTAGGTTTACTGGTGACGTTATGATTACGTTTAGGGGTTAGCATTAGGGTTAGGGTTTAGTGTTAGGGTTATCATTAAGGATTAGGTGTAGGGTCAGGGTTAAATGCTTGGGTGGGGGTAATGGTTAGGGTCAGGGTTAAGGTTCACGGATAGGGTTAGTGTTAAGGGTTACGGGTAGGTTTAGGGTTCAGGGTTAGAGTTAGCATTAGGGGTAGGGTTAGGGTTAGGGGTAGGGTTAGGGTAGGGTTAGGGTAGGGTTAGAGTTAGGGTTAGGGGTTAGGGTTGGGGTTGGGGTTGGGGTTAGGGTTAGGGGTTAGGGTTAGGGGTTAGTGTTAGGGGTTAGGGTTAGGGTTAGGGGTTAGGGTTAGGGGTTAGCGTTAGGGTTAGGGGTAGGGGTAGGGGTAGGGGTAGGTTTAGGGTTTGGGGTTAGGGTTAGGGTTGGGGTTGGGGTTGGGGTTAGGGTTTGGGGTTAGGGTTAGGGTTAGGGGTTAGTGTTAGGGGTTAGGGTTAGGGTTGGGGTTAGGGTAGGGGTAGGGGTAGGGTTAGGGTATGGGTAAGGTTAGGGTTAGGGTTAGGGTTAGTGGTTGAGGTTAGGGTTAGGGTTACGGTTTAGGGTTAGTGTTAGGACTTAGGGTTAGGGTTAGGGTTAGGGGGTTAGGGTTAGGGTTAGGGGTTAGGGGTTAGGGTTAGGGGGTTAGGATTAGGGTTAGGGTTGGGTTAGGGGTTAGGTTTAGGGTTAGGGTTGGGTTATGGGTTAGGGTTAGGGTTAGGGTTAGGGTAGGGTTAGGGTTAGGGTAGGGTTAGGGTTAGGGATTAGGGTTAGGGTTTTAGGGTTAGGGTTAGGGTTAAGGGTTAGGGGTTAGGGTTAGGGTTAGGGTTCGGGTTGGGGTTAGGGTTTAGGGGTTGGGGTTAGGGTTAGGGTTAGGGTTACTTTTAGGGTTAGGGTTTAGGGTTAGGGGTTAGGGTTAGGGTTAGGGGTTAGGGATAGGGTCAGGGTCAGAGTCAGGGTTAGGGTCAGGGTCAGGGTCAGGGTAAGGGTCAGGGTTAGGGGTTAGGGTTGGGGTTAGGGTTAGGGGTTAGGCGTTAGGGGGTTAGGGTTAGGGTTGGGGTTGGGGTTAGGGTTGGGGTTAGGGTTAGGGTTAGGGGTTAGTGTTAGGGTTAGGGTTAGGGTAGGGTTAGGGTAGGGTTAGGGTTAGGGTAGGGTTAGGGGTTAAGGTTTAGAGTAGGGTTAGGGTTAGGGTTAGGTTTTGGGGTTAGGGTTAGGGTTAGGGTTGGGGGTTGGGGTTAGGGTTAGAGGTTAGGGTTAGGGTTAGGGGTTAGTGTTAGGGTTCGGGTTGGGGTTAGGGTTAGGGTTTAGGAGTTGGGGTTAGGGTTTAGGGTTAGGGTTAGGGGTTGGGGTTAGGGTTAGGGTTAGGGGTTAGGGTTAGGGTTAGGGGTTAGGGTTAGGGTCAGGGTCAGGGTCAGGGTTAGGGTCAGGGTCAGGGTCAGGGTTAGGGTCAGGGTCAGGGTTAGGGTCAGGGTCAGGGTTAGGGTTAGGGTCAGGGTCAGGGTCAGGGTTAGGGGTTAGGTTTAGGGTAGGGTTAGGGTTAGGGTAGGGTTAGGGTTAGGGTTAGGGTAGGGTTAGGGGTTAGGGTTAGGATTAGGGGTTAGGGTTAGGGTTAGGTTAGGGTTAGGGTTGGGTTAGGGTTAGGGTTAGGGGTTAGGGTTAGGGTTAGGGGTTAGTGTTAGGTTTTAGGGTTAGGGTTAGGGTAGGGGTTAGGGTTAGGTTAGGGGTTAGGGTTAGGGTTTGTGGTTAGGGTTAGGGTTAGGGTTAGGTTAGGGTACGGTAGCCTAGTGTTAGGGTTAGGGTAGGGTTAGGGTTCGGGTCAGGGTCAGGGTCAGGGTAAAGGGGTAGGGGTAGGGGTAGGGGTAGGGTTAGGGTTAGGGTCAGGGTCAGGGGTTAGGGGTTAGGGTTAGGGTTTGTGTTTGGGTTAGGGTTTGGGTTAGGGTTAGGGTTAGGGGTTAGGGTTAGGGTTAGGCGTTATTGTTAGTGTTAGGGCTAGGGCTAGGGCTAGGGTTAGGGCTAGGTTTAGGGCTCAGGATAGGGTTAGGGTTAGGGTTAGGGGTTAGGGTTAGAGTTAGGGGTTAGGGTTAGGGGTTAGGGTTAGGGTTAGGGTTAGGTTAGGATTAGGGTTAGGGGTTATGGTTAGGGTTAGAGTTTAGGGTTAGGGTTAGGGTTTAGGGTTAGGGTTAGGGGTTAAGGTTAGGGTTAGTGTTAGGGTTGGGTTAGGGTTGGGTTTGGGTTAGGGTTTGGGTTAGTGTTAGGGCTTAGGGGTTAGGATTAGGGTTAGGGTTTGGGGTTAGGGTTAGGGTTAGGGGTTAGGGTTAGGTTTAGGGGTTAGGGTTAGGGGTTAGGGTTAGGGTAGGGTAGCGTAGGGTTGGGTTAGGGTAAGGGTTGGGGTTGGGGTTAGGGTTAGGGTTAGGGGTTAGCGTTAGGGGTAGGGGTAGGGGTTGGGGTTAGGGTTTGGGTTAGGGGTTAGGGTTAGGGTTAGGTTAAGGGTTAGGGTTAGAGGTTAGGGTTAGTGTTAGGGTAGCGTTAGGGTTGAGGGTTAGGGGTTGGGGTTGGGGTTTGGGTTAGGGTTAGGGTTAGGGGTAGGGGTTTGGGTTAGGGTTAGGGTTAGGGGTTAGGGTTGGGGTTGGGTTAGGTTTAGAGTTAGGGTTTGGGGTTGGGGTTGGGGTTAGGGTTAGGGGTTAGGGTTAGGGTTAGGGGTAAGGGTTATGGTTAGGGGTTGGGGTTGGGATTGGGGTTAGGGGTTAAGGGTAGGGGTAGGGGTAGGGTTAGGGGTTAGGGTTAGGGTTAGGGTAGGGTTAGGAGTTGGGGTAGGGTTAGGGTTAGGGGTTAGGGTTAGGG
The DNA here is from genome assembly GCF_041146395.1 of Eulemur rufifrons. NCBI lineage: Eukaryota > Metazoa > Chordata > Mammalia > Primates > Lemuridae > Eulemur > Eulemur rufifrons. The sequence continues at coordinate 192,409 of NC_091010.1, read as the reverse complement.
GTTCTGGTTAGGGTTTGGTGTTGGGGTTGGGGTTGGGTTTAGGGTTAGGGGGTAGGGGTAGGCGTAGGGGTTGGGGTAGGGTTTGGGTTAGGGCGTTAGTATTAGGGGGTTAGGGTTATGGTTAGGGGTTAGGGTTAGGGTTAGGGTTAGGGTAGTGGTAGGGTAGTGGTAGGATTAGGGTTAGGGTAGGGGTTCAGGTTAGGGGTAGGGGTAGGGGTAGGGTTAGGGTTAGGGTTATGTGTTAGGGTTTGTGTTAGAGGTTAGGGTTAGGTTTACTGTTCGTGGTTAGAGTTACGTTTAGGGGTTAGCATTAGGGTTAGGGATTAGGTTTAGGGTAAGTGTTTAGAGTTAGTGTTGGGCTTTAGGCTCGGGGCTTAGGTTCAGGGTCAGAGGTTAGGGTTGGTGGTAGGGCTTAGATTTAGCGGTCAGTTTAAGGGCACAGGACCTGGTTAATCTACGGTGAGAGGGGTGTGGTCGGAGTCACCACAAAAGCACAACATCATTCCCTGGGCCTTGGGACAAAACCTACATGCAGGACTCAGGCAGAGCCTCATCTCACACATGGCATGGCTGTATTGTAGGCTTGCTTCACTCTGGGAATGGAAGTAGTGTGAGAATTAGGGTTAGGTTTGGGGTTAGGGGTTTCGAGTTAGGGGTTAGGTTTCGAGTCAGGGTCAGGTGCTAGGGATTAGTGGTTAGGTTTAGAGTTAGTGTTAGGGGTTAGGTGTTAAGTCTGGGTTGGGGGCCAGGGTTAGGTTTAGGGTTGGGGTTAGCGTTAGGGTTAGGGGTTAGGGTTAAGGGATAGGGTTAGGGTTAAGGGTTAGGCTTAGGGTTAGGGTTCAGGGTTAGGGTTAAGGTTTAGGGTTAGAGTCAGGGTTAAGTGTTAGGGTGAGGCTTAACAGTTAGGGTTAGGGTTAGGGGGTTAGGAATAGGGTTAGGGTTAAGGGTTAGGTTTATGGTTCAGGTTTAAGTTTAGGATTAGGGGTTAGGGTTAGTGTTAACTGTAGGTCAGTGTTGGGGTTAGATCTCTAGGCATTAGCGTATAGGTTAGGGTTAGGGTTAAGTAGGGTTATGTTTAATGGTTAGGATTGGGATTAGCGTTAAGGGTTAGGGTTAAGCTTTAGGGGTTATGACTAAGGATCAATGGTTAGGGTTATTTTTAGGCGTAGGGTTAGGGTAAGGGTTTTAGGGTTAGTGTTAGTGTTGTTGGTAGGGTTAAGGTTAGGGTTGGCGTTTCAGAATTAGGGATTAGGTGTTATGGTTATGGCTAGGAGTTAGGGTTAGAATTACGGTATAGGGCTTGTACTCAGGGTGTCATGCATTATCGTTAAGATAAGGGGTTAAGTTAGGGTTAGGGTGAGGTTTACGTGTTAAGGTGAGCAGTAGGATCAGGGTTAGGTGTTATGTTCTGGGTTAGGGTTATGGGTGTGGGGTAGGGTTTATGCTTAGGGCACGGGCCCTGTATGCACTAGGAGGCGAAGTTAGGGGTCTGTGATGGTCGCTGGGAGCCCACTCTATCGTACGCAGTGTATGGGCCTCTGGGTTTCATGCAGGACACTGTGGCAGAGCGGGCTTTCATGCATGGCTTAGTAGGATTGTAGGCTTTCAAAACTCTGAGAAAGCAAGTCTGAGAATTAGATTTAGGGTTAGGATTACGGTACGGTTTAGGGATGAAGATTAGTGATAGGGTGAGGGCTTAGGGTTAGGGGTTAGGGTTAGGGTTAGGGTTGTTGGCAGGGTGAAGGTTAGGGTTGGCATTTTAGAATTAGGGATGAGGTGTTACGGTTATGGCTAGGGGTTAGGATTAGAATTATGGGATAGGGCTTCTTCTCAGGGTGTTATGCATTAAGGTTAAGATAAGGGGATAAGTTAGGGTTACGGGGAGGTTTATGTTTTAAGGTGAGCAATAGGATCAGGGTCAGGTGCTATGTTCAGGGTGAGGGTTATCTGTTAGGGGTAGTGTTTATACTTAGCGTACAGGCCCTGTCTGCACTGGGCGGGAGGCTGGGGTTAGGGGGATGGGATTGTCCCCGGGAACCCACTCTATCATACGCTAGGTATGGGCTCCTGGTTTCATGCAAGAGAGAGCTGCAGAGCCCCCTTTTACTCATGGCATGGGAGGATTTTAGGCTTTCTAAACTCTAAGAAAGCAAGAAGTCCGAGAATTAGATTTAGGGGTAGGATTATGATAATGTTTAGGGTTAGGGTTAGTGTTAAGGTGGGGTCTTAGGGTTAGGGGTTAGGGTTAGAGGTTAGTGTTAGGTGTAACAGTTACAGTTAGGTTTATGGTTAAGTTTCACGGTTAGGGTTAAGTTTTGGGTTTAGCGTTTGGCACAGGGGTAGGCTTCAGTGTTAGCTTTATGGTTAAAGATTAGGATTAGGGTTAGTGTGAGGGTTAATGGTAAGGGTCAAGATTAAGGGTTAGGGTTGGGGTTAGGGTTAGGTTTAGGGTTAGGGCTTAGGGTTAGGGGATAGGATTAGGGTTAAGTGTTGGGCTTATGGTTAGGGTTAAAGTTTAGTGTTAGGGTTAATGTTTAGTGTTATGGTCCAGTTTAAGTGTTAGGGTGAGGGTTAACAGTTAGGATTAGGCTTAGGGGTTAGGGATATAGTGAAGGTTCAGTGTTAGGGTTAGGTTTAGGGTTCAGGGTTAGGGTTAGTTTTAGGGGTTATGGTTAGGGTTAGGTGTTAGGTTAGTGTCAGGGTTAGGTCTAGTCGTGAGGGTAAGGTTTAGGGTTAGCTTTAAGAGCTAGGGTTAGGTTTAATGGTTAGGATTAGGATTACGGTTAAAGGTTAGGGTAATGCTCAGGGGTTAGGGTGAAGGGTGAAGGGTTAGGGCTTTTGTTAGGCATAGCGTTGGGGTTAGAACTAAGGGTTCCTGTCAGTGTTAGGGTTGTAGGCAGCGTTACGGTTAGGCTTAGCGGTGGAGAATTAGGGTTAGGGATTAGGTGTTACAGTTATGACTAGGAGATAGGGTTAGAATTATGGGATAGGGGATGTTCTCAGGGAATGGGTTATGCATTAACGTTACGTTAAGAGGTTAAAGTTAGGCTCACGGTGAGGTTTACGTGTTAAGGGGAGAAATAGGAACAGGGTTAGGTGCCATGTTCAGGGTTAGGGTTATCTGTTAAAGGTATCATTTATGCTTAGCGCATGGGCCCTGTTGGCATTAGGCTGGGGGGAGGTTAGGGGGCTGGGATTGTCACCGGGAACCCACTGTATCGGACTCTGGGTATGGGCCCGTGGGTTTCATGCAGGACACAGTGGTAGAGCCTCCTTTCACACATGGCACGGGAGGATTGCAGGCTTTCTAAACTCTAAGAAAGCAAGAAGTCTGAGAATTAGATTTAGGGTTAGGATTATGGTTAGGGTTCAGGATGAAGTGTAGTGTTATGGTGAGGGGATAGGGTTACAGATTAGGGTTACGGTTTAAGGTTACTATTAGGTTTAACGGTTACAGTTCGTGTTGGGGTTGAGGTTTGCGGATAGGGTTAAGATGAGGGGTTAGGTTTTGGTACAGGGTTAGGGTTGTGTTAGGTTTAGGGTTGAAGATTAGGATTAGGGTTAGGATTAAAGGTTAGCATGAGAGTTAACGGTTAAGATTAAGGTTAAGGGTTAGGGTTAGGGTTTAGGTTTAGGGTTAAGGGTTAGGGTTAGTTTTAGGGTTAGAGTTATGTGTTAGGGTTTGTGTTAGAGGTTAGGGTTAGGTTTACTGTTCACGGTTAGGGTTATGTTTAGGGATTAGCATTAGGGTTAGGGATTAGGTTTAGGGTAAGTGTTTAGAGTTAGTGTTGGGCTTTAGGCTCGGGGCTTAGGTTCAGGGTCAGGGGTTAGGGTTGGTGGTAGGGCTTAGATTTAGCGGTCAGTTTAAGGGCACAGGACCTGGTTAATCTACGGTGAGAGGGGTGTGGTCGGAGTCACCACGAAAGCACAACATCATTCCCTGGGCCCTGGGACAAGACCTACATGCAGGACTCAGGCGGATCCTCATCTCACACATGGCATGGCTGTATTGTAGGCTTGCTTCACTCGGGAATGGAACTAGTGTGAGAATTAAGGTTAGGGTTGGGGTTAGGGGTTTCAAGTTAGGGGTTAGGTTTCGAGTCAGGGTTAGGTGCTAGTGGTTAGGGGTAGAGTTTGTGTTACGGGTTCGGTGTTAATTCTGGGTTAGGGAGCCAGGGGTAGGTTTAGGGTTGGGGTAAGTGTTATCGTTAGCGGTTAGGGTTAATGGATAGGGTTAGGGTTAAGGGTAGGCTTAGGGTTAGGGTTCAGGGTTAGGGTTAAGGTTTAAGGTTAGGGTCAGGGTTAAGGGTTAGGGTTAGGGTTAGGGTGTTATGGTTAAGGATTAGGTTTATTGTTCAGGTTTAAGGTTAGCATTAGGGGTTTGTGTTACTTCTAACTGTAGGTCAGTGTTGGGGTTAGAACTCTAGGCATTAAGGTAAAGGTTAGAGTTAGGGTTAAGAGTTGGGGTTATGTTTAATGGTTAGGATTGGGATTAGGGTTAAGGGTTAGGGTTAAGGTTAGGGGTTTTGACTAAGGATCAACGGTTACGGTTATTTTTAGGCGTAGGGTTAGGGTAAGGGGTTAGGATTAGTGTTAGTGTTGTTGGTAGGGTTAAGGTTAGGGTTGGTGTTTCAGAATTAGAGATTAGGTGTTATGCTTATGGCTAGGAGTTAGGGTTAGAATTACAGTATAGGGCTTGTTCTCAGGGTGTCATGCATTAACGTTACGATATGGGGTTAAAATTAGGGTTACGGTGAGGTTTACGTGTTAAGGTGAGCAGTAGGATCAGGGTTAGGTGTTATGTTCTGGGTTAGGGTTATGGGTGAGGGGTAGTGTTTATGCTTAGGGCATGGGCCCTGTATGCCCTAGGAATCGAAGTTAGGGGTCAGTTGTGGTCGCTGGGAACCCACTCTATCGTACGCTGTGTATGGGCCTCTGGGTTTCTTGCAGGACACTGTGGCAGAGCCGGCTTTCATGCATGGCTTAGTAGGATTGTAGGCTTTCAAAACTCTGAGAAAGCAAGAAGTCTGAGAATTAGATTTAGGGTTAGGATTACGGTACGGTTTAGGGATGAAGATTAGTGATAGGGTGAGGGCTTAGGGTTAGAGGTTAGGTTTAGGGTTAGGGTTGTTTGTAGGGTGAAGTTTAGGGTTGGCATTTTAGAATTAGGGATGAGGTCTTATGGTTATGGCTGGGGATTAGGATTAGAATTATGGGATGGGGCTTCTTCTCAGGGTTTTATGCATTAAGGTTAAGATAAGGGGATAAGTTAGGGTTACGGGGAGGTTTATGTTTTAAGGTGAGCAATAGGATCAGGGTCAGGTGCTATGTTCAGGGTGAGGGTTATCTGTTAGTGGTAGTGTTTATACTTAGCGTACAGGCCCTGTCTGCACTGGGCGGGGGGCTGGGGTTAGGGGGATGGGATTGTCCCCGGGAACCCACTCTATCGTACGCTGGATATGGGCTCCTGGGTTTCATGCAGGACACAGTGGTAGAGCCCCCTTTTACTCATGGCATGGGAGGATTTTAGGCTTTCTAAACTCTGAGAAAGCAAGAAGTCTGACAATTAGATTTAGGGGTAGGATTATGGTAATTTTTATCGAGGAAGATTAGTGTTAGGGTGGGCTCTTAGGGTTAGGGGTTAGGGTTAAAGGTTTGTGTTATTTTTAACAGTTACAGTTACGTTTACGGTTAAGTTTCAGGGTTAGGGTTAAGGTTTGGTTTTATCGTTTGGCACAGGGTTAGGCTTCAGTGTTAGCTTTATGGTTAAAGATTAGGATTAGGGTTAGGGTTAAGGGTTAGTGTGAGGGTTAATGGTAAGTTTCAAGATTAAGGGTTAGGGTTGGGCTTAGGGTTAGGAATAAGGCTTCGTGTAACATTTAGGTTTAGAGTTAAGTGTTATGGTTATGGCTAGAGGTTAGGGTTAGGTTTAGGGTTCATGGTTAGGGTTACATTTAGGGGTTCGGGTTACGGGTTAAGTTTAGGGCGAGTGTTTAGTGTTACTGTTGGGCGTTAGGATAAGGGCCGAGGTTTAGGGTTAGGATTTAGGTTTAGTGTTAGGGCTTAGATTTAGTGGTTAGTTTAAGGGCACATGCTCTGTTTAATCTATGGTGGGAAGGGTGCAGACAGGGTCGCCTCAACACCACACCATCGTACTTGGGCCTTGGGCCCAGACCTACATGCAGGACTCAGGCAGAGCCTCTTCTCACTCGTGGCATGGCTCTATTGTAGGCTTGGTCAACTCTGAGAACGAAGGAAGTGTGAGAATTAGGGTTATGGTTAGGGTTATGTGTTTGGGGTTAGAGGTTTGGGTTTGAGTGAAGTTTAGTGGTTAGGAATTAGAAGTTAGGATTAGTGTGTCAGGGCTTAGGTGTTAGGTTTTTGTAAGGGGCTAGCGTTAGATTTAGGTTTAGGGTTAATGTTCAGGTGGGTTAGGGGTCAGCGTTAGGGTTAGGCTTACAAGATAGGATTAAGGTAAAGGGTGAAGGCTTAAGATTAGCAGTAAGGGTTAAGGTTAGGGTTAAGGGTTAGGGTTTCGGTCCAAGTTAAGGGTGAGAGTGAGGGTTAACAGTTGCGATTAGGGTAATGGTTTAGGGATAGTAATAGGTTTAAGGGATAGGGTTAGGGTTAGGTTTAGGGTTCGGGGTTAGGGTTAGCATTAGCGGTTAGGGTTAGGGTTAGGGGTTAGGGTTACAGTTAGGGTTAGGTCTAGGCATTATGGTAATGGTTCGTGTTAGGGTTAAGAATTAGGGTTAGGTTTAATTGTTAGGATTATGATCAGGGTAATGGTTAGGGTTAGGGTTAGCGGTTAGAGTTAGGGTTAGTGTTAGGGTTGTTTGTAGGGTGAAGGTAATGTTTAGCAGTTTAGAATTAAGGTTAGGGATTAGGTGTTACGGTTATGCTAGGAGTTAGGCTTAGAATTAAGGGATAGGGTTTGTTCTTAGGGTAAGTGTTATGCAATAACATTAGGATAGGGGTTAAAGTTAGGGTTACAGTGAGGTTTACGTGTTAAGGTGAACAATAACATCAGGGTTAGGTGTTATGTTCAGGGTTAGGGTTATGGGTGAGGTGCAGGGTTTTTGCTTAGGGCATGGGCCCTGTCAGCACTAGCAGGGGGAGTTAGGGGGCTGTGATTGTCCCCGGGAACCCACTCTATTGTACACAGAGTATGGGCTCCTGGGTTTCATGCAGGACACTGTGGCAGAGCCAGCTTTCACGCATGGCTTTGGAGAATTGTAGGCTTTTAAAACTCTGAGATAGCAAGAAGTCTGAGAATTAGATTTAGGGTTAGGATTATGGTTAGGGTTAGGGATGAAGATTAGTCAGGGAGAGGGCTTAGGGTTAGGGCTTAAGCTTCGAGTGAGGATTAGGGGTTAGGGAGTAGGTGTTGGGTTTAGTGATAGGGTTAGGGCTTAGGGGTTAGGGTTGGGTTAGGGGCTAGGGTTAGATTTAGAGTGGGGTTAGGGTTAGCGTTATGGGTTAGGGTTAGGGTTAAGGGATAGGATAAGGGTTAAGCGTTAAGGCTTAGGGTTAGCGTTAAGTGTTAGGTTTAGTTTTAAGGGTTAGGGTTACAGTTCGAGTTAAGGGTTAGTGTGGGGTTAACGGTTAGGGCTAGGGTTATGGGTTAAGGATAGAGTTAGGTTTAAGGCTTAGGATTAGGGTTCAGTGTTAGGGTTAGCATTAGGGATTAGGGTTAGTGTTAGGGGTTACGTTTACTCTTAGGGTTAGGTCTAGGCATTAGGGTACGTGTTAGTGTTAGGCTTAAGAGTTAGGGTTAGGTTTAATTGTTAGGATTAGGATCAGGGTTAAGGGTTAGGGTTAAGTGTCAAGTGTTACGGTTATTTTTAGGTGTACGGTTAGGGTTAGCGGTTAGGGTTAGGGTTAGTTTGTAGGGATAAGGTAATGTTTAGCAGTTTTGAATTAGCCTTAGGGATTAGGTGTTACAATTGTGGCTAGGAGTTAGGGTTAGAATTAAGGGATAGGGGTTGTTCTTAGGGTAAGTCTTATGCATTAACGTTAGGATAACAGGTTCAAGTTAGAGTTATGGTGAGGTTGATGTGTTAAGGTGAGCAATAGTATCAGGGTGAGCTGTGATGTTCAGGGTTAGGGTTATGGGTGAGGGGTAGTGTTTATGCTTATATCACGAGCCCTCTCTGCTCTAGGAGGGGGCTTAGAGGGCTGGGATAGATGCCGGAAGCCACTCTATCATACACTGGGTATGGGCCCCTTGGTTTCATGCCGGACACAGTGGCCAAGCCTCCTTCTACACATGGCATGGGAGGATTGTAGGCTTTGTAAACTCTGAGAAAGCAAGAAGTCTGAGAATTAAATTTAGGGCTAGGATTAGGGTTAGGGTTAGCAATATAGGTTACTGTTATGGTGAGGGCTTAGGGTTAGGGGTTTCAGTTAGGGTCAGGGTTAAAGGTTAGTGTTAGGTTTAACAGTTACAGTTAGGTTTAGGGTTAAGCTTTAAGGTTTAAGCTTAGGGTTAAGATTAGGGGTTAGGTTTTGGTACAGGGTAAGGGTTAAGTGCTAGGTTTAGGCTTAAAGATTAGGATTAGGGTTAGGGTTAAGGTTTAGTGTGAGGGTTAACGGTTAGGGTTAAGGTTAAGTGTTAGGTTTATGGGTTAGGGTTAGGGTTAAGTGTTCATGTTAGGTTTAGGGTTAGAGTTAAGTGTTATGGTTAGGGTTACGGGTTTGGGTTAGGTTTAGGGTTCATGGTTAAGGTTACATTTAGGGGTTAGGTTTAGGGTAAGCGTTTAGTGTTAGTGTTGGGCATTAGGGTCAGGGCTTAGGTAGGGTTAGGGGTTAGGGTCAGTGTTTGGGCTTTGATTTGGCGGTTAGTTTAAGGGTACAGGACCTGTGTAATCTATGGTGAGAAGGGTGCAGAATGTTTCCATGCGACACCACACCATCGGATTCTGGGCCTTTGGCCCACACCTACTTGCAGGACTCATGCGGAAACTCTACTCACGCATTGCATGGTTGTATTTTAGGCTTGGTTAACTCTGAGAATGGAAGTAGTGTGAGAAATAGGGTTATGGTTAGGGTTAAGGGTTTGGTGTTAGGGGTTAGGGTTCAAGTGAGGTTTAGTGGTTAGGGACTAGGATTTAGGGTTAGTGTTAGGGTTAGGGGTTAGTTTTGCGTTAGGGGCTAGGGTTAGATTGATGGTTGGGGTTAGTGTTAGGGTTAGGATTAGGCATCAGGGTTAGTGTTAGGGTTAAAGGATAGGATTGGCGTTAAGTGTTTAGGCTTAGGGTTTGTGTTAAGTGTTAGGGTTGGGGTTTAGGCTTAGGGTTACGGTTTGAGTTAAGCTCTAGGGTGAGGGTTAAAGATTAGGCTTAGGATTATTGGTTAGGGATAGAGTTATGTTTAAGGGTTAGGGATAGGGTTAGGTTTAGGGTTCAGTGTTAGGGTTAGCATTAGGGGTTAGGGTTAGGGTTAGGGGTTAGGCGTAGTGATGTATTAAGGGCTATGGTTAGAATTAGGATTGGGGTTAGTGTTAGGTTTAGGGTTAGGGGTTAGGTTTAGGGTTAAGGGATAGGATTATGGTTAAGGGTTGGGCGTAGCTTTAGGGTTAAGATTTAGTGTTAGGGTCTGGTTTAAGGGTTAGGGTGAGGGTTAACGGTTAGGGTTAGGGTTGAGGTTAGGGGTTAGGGATATATTTAGTATTAAGTGTTAGAGTTAGGTTTAGGGTTCAGGGTTAGGGTTAGCTTTAGGGGTTATGATTAGGGTTAGGTGTTAGTTTAGTGTTAGTGTTAGGTCTAGGCGTCAGGGTAAGGTTTAGGGTTAGGGTTAAGAGCTAAGGTTGGGTTTAGTGGTTAGGATTAGGGTTAGGGTTAGGAGTTAGGGTAAAGGGTCAAGGGTTAGCATTATTTTTAGCCATAGTTTTGGCGTTAGGAGTAAGGGTTAGGTTCAGTGTTAGGGTAACAGTAGGTTACCGTAACAGTAACTACGTAGGGTAACAGTTAGTGTTAGTGGTTTAGAATTAGGGTTAGGGATTAGTTGTCACAGTTATGACTAGGAGATAGGGTTAGAATTATGGGATAGGGGTTAATCTCAGGGTAAGTGTTATGCATTAACGTTAGGATAAGAGGTTAAAGTTCAGGTTACGGTGAGGTTTACATTCTAAGGTGAGCAATAGAATCAGGGTTAAATGTTATTTTCAGGGTTAGAGTTTTGGGTGAGGTGTAGAGTTTATGCTTAGGGCACGGGCCTTGTCTGCATTGGGGGGGGGGTGTTAGGGGGCTGGGATTGTCACCAGGAACCCACTCTATCGTACTCTGGTTATGGGCCCCAGCGGTTCATTCAGGACACAGTGGAAGAGCCTCCTTTCACGCATGGCATGGGAGGATTGTAGGCTTTCTAAACTCTAAGAAAGCAAGAAGACTGAGAATTAGATTTAGGGTTAGGGTTAGGGTTCGGGTTAAGGATCAAGGTTAGTATTAGGGTGAAGGCTTAGAGTTAGGGGTTACGGGTAGCGTTACAGGTTACTCTTAGTTTTAACCGTTACAGTTAGGTTCAGGGTTAAGGTTTATGGTTAGGTTTAAGGTTAGGGTTTAGGGTTTGGTACAGGATTAGGGTTAAATATTAGGTTTAGGGTTAAAGATTACGATTAAGGTTAGGTTTAAAGGTTAGTGTGAGGGTTAACAGTCAGGGTTAAAGTTAAGAGTTAGGGTTAGGGTTAGTGTTAGGATTAAGGGTTCATGTTAGGTTTAGGGTTAGAGTTAAGTGCTATGGTTAGCGCTCGAGGTTAGGGTTAGGTTTAGGGTTCACAGTTAGGGTTACGTTTAGAGGTTAGCATTAGGGTTAGGGATTAGCTTTAGGGTAAGAGTTTAGAGTTAGTGTTGGGCTTTAGGCTCAGGGCTTAGGTTTAGGGTCAGAGGTTAGGGTTGATGTTAGGGCTTAGATTTAGTGGTTAGTTTAAGGGCACAGGACCTGTTTATTCTACAGTGAGAGGGGTTAGGGTTAGGGTTAGGGTTGTCGTAGGGGTTAAGGTTAGATTTAACCTTGGGGTTACTGTTAGGGTTAGGATTAGGGGGTTAGTGTTAGGGTTAGGGGTTAAAAACACCTACAGCCAGCCCTAACCCGATTTCTGACACTTCTTCCATTCTCAGAGTTAACCAAGCCTACAATACAGCCATGTCATGCGTGAGAAGAGGCTCCACCTGAGTCCTGTATGTAGGTCTTGGCCCAAGGCCCAGCGTACGGTGGTGTTGTGTCGCAGCGACCCTGTGCACCACTCTCACCATAGATTAAACAGGTCCTGTGCCCTTAAACTAACCGCTAAATCTCAGCCCTAACACTAATCCTAACCCCTAACCCTAAAAGTTATCCTTAACCCTACTGTTAACACTCAAACTAACCCTTAACTCTAACCCTTGTCATGATCTTTAACCCTAACCCTAACACTTAACCCTAACCCTGTACCAAACCATAACCCCTAAGCTTAACCCTAACCCTAAACCTAAACCCTAAGTCTAACTGTAACTGTTAAACCTAACAGTAACTTTTAACCCTAAAACTAACCGTATCCCCTTACCCGAAGCCCTCACCCTAAGATTAAACTTCATCCCTAGCCATAACGATAATCCTAACCTTAAATCTAATTCTCAGACTTCTTACTTTCTTAGAGATTTGAAAGCTTACAATCCTCCTTTACCATGCGTGAAATCAGGCTCTGCCAGAGTGTCCTACAAGAAACCCATGGGCCCATACCCTGCATACGATAGAGTGGGTTTCTGGTGACAATCGCATCCCCCTCAATCCCACTCCTAGGGCAGACAGGGCCCATACCCTAAGCAAAACCCTACCCCTCACTCATAATTCTAACCCTGATCCTATTGCTCACCTTAACACATAAACCTCACCGTAAACCTAACTTTAACCACTTATCCTAACATTAATGCATAACACTTATGCTAAGAACAACCCCTATCACTTAATTCTAACCCTAACTCCTAGCCATAACAGTAACCCCTAATCCCTAACCCTAATTCTAACCACTAAACATTACCTTAACCCTACAAACAACCCTAATACTAACCCTAACCTTAAACGCTAACCCTAACCTTATCCCTAAACATAACCTTAAAAGTTTACCCTAAACCCTAACCCTATCCCCTAACCCTAAGCCTAACCCTTAATTCTGATCCTAATCCTAACAATTAAACCTAACCCTAACCCTTAACCCTAACACTAACCCTTACCTTAATGCCGAGACCTAATCTTAGCAGTAAAGCTACCTCTAACCCTAACCCTAGACCTTAAACCTAACACTATCCCTAACTTATAACCCTAACCCTAACTGTTAACCCTCACCCTAACCCTTAACTCGGACCATAACCCTAACCCTTAACCCTAACCCTATCCCTTAATGCTAACCCTAAGCCTTAACCCTTAACCCTAATCCTATCCCTTAACCCTAACCCTAACCCCTAACCCTAACCCTAACCCTAACCCCAACCCTAAATCTATCTCTAGTCCCTAACCCAACCCTAACCGTTAACCCCTAATGCTAACATTAACCCTAACCCCTAATCCCTAACACCTAACCCTCACGCGAACACTAACCCCTAACCCCAAACACCTAACCCTAATCATAACCATAATTCTCACACTTCCTCCATTCTCAGAGTTAGCCAAGCCTACAATAAAACCATGCCATGCATGAGAAGAGGCTCTGCCTGAGACCTGCATGTAGGTCTGGGCCCAAGGCCTAGGGTACGATGGTGTGGTGTGGCGATGACCCATTCTGCACACTTCTCACCATAGATTACACAGGTCCTGTGCCCTTAAAATAACCTCTAAATCTAAGCCCTAACGCTAACTCTAACACTAACCCTTAACCCTAAACTTAAGCCCTGACCCTAACGCCCAACACTAACATTAAACCCTTACCCTAATCCTTACCCATAACCCTAATGCCTAAACGTAACCCTAACGATGAACCCTAAACCTAACCCTAACCCCAAACCCTAACCATAACACTTAACTCTAACCCTAAACCTAACACGAACACTTAAACCTAAACTTAACCACTAACCCTAACACTTAACCTTAACCCTAACCGTTAACTCTCACACTAACCCTTAAACCTAACCCTAATCGTAATCTTTAACCCTAAACCTAACAGTTAACCCTTACCCTGTACCAAAACCTAACCCCTAACCTTAACCTTAACCCTAACACTTGACCCTAAAGCTAACTGTAACCATTAAACCTAACACTAACCTTTAACCTTGACCGTAACTCTAACCCCTAACCCTAAGCCCTCACCCTAATGCTAAACTTTATCCTTAACACTAACCATAATCCTATCCCTAAATCTAATTCTCAGACTTCTTGCTTTCTCAGAGTTTAGAAAGCCTACAATCCTCCCATGCCATGCGTGAAAAGAGGCTCTGCCACTGTGTCCTGCATGAAACCCAGGGACCCATACCCAGTGTACGATAGAGAAAGTTCTCGGCCACAATCCTAGACCCCTAATCCTCCCGCCTAGTGCAGACAGGGCCCGTGCCCTAAGCATAAAAAGTACGCCTAACATATAACCCTAACCTTGAACGTAACACCTAACCCTGATCCTACTGCTCACCTTATCATGTAGACCACACTGTAACCCTAACTTTAACCGCATCTCCTAAAGTTAATGCATAACACTTACACTGAGAACAACGCCTATCCCATAATTCTAACCCTAAATCTTAGCCATAACCATAAAACCTAATCCCTAACCCTAATTCTAAACTGCTAACCCTAACCCTAACACTACCAACAACCCTAACACTAACCCTAACCCTAACCCTCACCCCTAATCCTACCCTATGCCTAAAAGTAACCCTAACTCCTAACCCTTATCCCTAACCAAAAGCCCTGTCCCTAACCATAAGACTTAAGTCTCACCCTTATACCCTAACCCTAATACGAATCCTTAAGCTTAACCCCCAATCCTAACAATTAACCTTAACCCTAACTGTTAACGCTCACCCTAACCCTTAAATCAGACCAAAACCCTAACACTTAACCCTAACCCTAATCCCTAATGCTAACCCTAAGCCTTAACCCTTTACCCTAATCCTATCCCTTAAGCCTAACCCTAACCCTAATTCCTAACCCTAACCATAATCCCTAACCCTAACCCTAACACTAACCCTAACTCTGAATCTAACCCTAGCCCCTAAACCAACACTAACCCCTAACCCCTAACCCTAACACTAACACTAACTCCTAATTTCTAACCCCTGAACCACACTCGAACCCTAACCCCTAACCCCAAACAATTAACCATAACCATAACCCTAATTCTCACACTTCCTCCATTTTCAGAGTTCACCAAGCCTACAATAGAGCCATGCCATGAGTGAGAAGAGGCTCCGCCTGAGTCCTGCATGTAGGTCTGGGCCCAAGGCCCAGGTACGATGGTGTGGTGTCAAGGGGACCAATTCTGCACCCTTCTCACCATAGATTAAACAGGTCCTGTGCCCTTAAACTAACCGCTAAATCTAAGCCCTAACACTAAACCTAAACGCTAACCCTAAACCTAAGCCCTTATCCTAATGCCCAACACTAACACCAAACACTCACCCTAAACCTAACCCGTAACCCTAACCCCTAAACGTAACCCTAACCATGCACCCTATATCTAACCCTAACCCCTAACCCTAACCATAACACTTAACTCTAACCCTAAACTAACATAAACCCTTAACACTAAACCTAATCCCTAACCCTCATGCTTAACCCTAACCGTTAATCCTCACACTTACCTTTAAACCTAACCCTAATTGTAATCTTTAACTCTAAACTTAACACTTAAACCTTAACCTGTACCAAAACCTATCCCCTAAACTGAACCCTAACACTAAACCTTAACGCTAAACCTAACTGTAACTGTTAAACCTAACACTAACCTTTAACTCTGACCCTAAACCTAACCCCTAACCCTAAGGCATCACCTTAACACTAAACTTCATCCCTAATTCTAACCATAATCCTAACCCTAAATCTAATTCTCAGACTTTTTCTTTCTCAGAGTTTAGAAAGCCTATAATCCTCCCACGCCATGTGTGAAAGGAGGCCCTGCCACTGTGTCCAGGGGCCAATACCCAGCATACGATAGAGTGATTTCCCGGCGAATATGCTAGCCCCCTAACCTCTCCGCCTAGTGCAGACAAGGCACGTGCCCTAAGCATAAACACAACCCCTAACCAATAACCCTAACCATAACTGTTAACTCTCACCCTAACATTTAACCCTGACACTAACCCTAACCCGTAAACCTATCCCTAAACCTTTACCCAAAGCCTAAGCCTTAACTCTAACACTATCATTTAACCCTAGCCCTAACCCCTAAATGTTACACTAACCATGAACCCTAAGCCTAACCGTAACCCCTAACACTAACCATAACACTTAACTGTAACCCTAAACCTAACAAGACCCCTTAACCCTAACACTAACCCCTAACCCTAGCCCTTAAACTTAACCCTAAACTTTTACCCTCACACTAACCTTTAACACTAACCATAATGCTAATCTTTAACCCTAAACCTAACACTTAACTCTTACCCTGTACGAAACCCTAACCCCTGACCTTAACCCTGACAATAAACCTTAACCCTAAACCTAACTTTAACCGTTAAAACTAACACTAACCTTAACCCTAACTCTAACCCTAACCCTTAACCCTAAGCCCTCACCCTAACACTAATCGTCATCCCTAATCCTAACCATAATCCTATCCCTAAATCTTAATCTCAGACGTCTTCCTCTCTCAGAGTTTAAAAAGCCCTCACCCTAAAATTTAACCCTAAACCTAACTGTAACTGTTTAAACTAACACTAATCTTTAACCATAACCCTAACCCTTAACCTGAACCCTAAGCCAAACTCTTAACCCTAATCCTATCCCTTAACCCTAACTCTAATCCCTAACTCGAACGCTAACACTAACCCCAACCCTAAACCTAACCCTAGCCCCTAACCCAACCCTCACCCCAACCCCTAACCCTAACACTAACCCTAATCCCTAATGCCTAACCCCTAACCCTCATTTGAACACTCTCTCCTAAACCCAAATCCCTAACCCTAACCATAACCCTAATTCTCACACTTCTTCCATTCTAAGAGTTAACCAAGCCTACAATACAACCATGCCATGCATGAGAACAGGCTCCCCCTGATTCCTGCATGTAGGTCTGAGCCCAAGGCCCAGGGTACAATGCTGTGGTGTCTCAGCGACCCATTCCACACCCTTCTCACCATAGATTAAACAGGTCCTCTGACCTTAAACTAATCGCTAAATCTAAGTCCTAACACTAACCCCTACCCTAAACAGAAACCCTGACCCAAACTCCCTTCACTAACACTATACCCTTACACCAAACCTAACCCCTAAACCTAACCCCTAAACATAACCTTAACCATGAACCCTAAACCTGAACCTAAACCCTGACACTTAAGTGTAACCCTAAACCTAACACGAACCCCTAATCCTAACCCTAAACCCTAACCCTAACCCTTCACCTTAACCCTAACCGTTAACCCTCAGCTAACCCTTAAACCTAACACTAATCCTAATCTTTACCCCTAAGCCGAACACTTAACCCTAACCCTGTACCAAACCCTAATCCCTAACACTAAGCCCTCTCCCTAACACTAAACTTCATCCCTAACCCTAACTGTAATCCTAACCCTAAATCTAATTCTCAGACTTCTTGCTTTCTCAGAGTTTAGAAAGCCTACAATCCTCCCATGCCATGCATGAAAGGAGGCTCTGCCACTGTGCCCTGAATGAAATCCAGAGGCCCATACCCAGCATACGATAGAGTGGGTTCCTGGTGACAATCCCAGCCTCCAAGCCCCCCCACCTAGTGAAGACAGGGCCTGTGCCCTAAGCATAAACACTGCCCCTAACCCATAACCATAACCCTGATCATAACATCTGACCCTGATCCTATTGCTCACCTTAACATGTAAAACTCACCATAACCCTAATCCTAACCCCTTATCCTAACGTTAATGAATAATACTTACCCTGAGGACAACACCTATCCCATAATTCTAACCCTAACTATTATTCATAACTGTAAAACCTAATACCTAATTGTAAGCTGCTAACCCTAAATTTAACCCTACCAACAGCCCTAACACTAACCCTAACCCTAACCCTTGATCCTTAAGCCTAAACCCTAACCCTAACCCTAACCCTAAGTATAAACTCTACCCCTCACCCATAACCCTAACCCTGAACATAAAACCTAACCCTGATCCTATTGCTCACCTTAACACGTAAAGCTCACCGTAACACTAACTTTAACCGCTTACCCTAACTTTAAGCATAAAACTGACCCTGAGACCAACCCCTATGCCATAATTCTAACCCTAACTCCTTACCATAACCATAACACCTAATCCCTAACCCTAATTCTAAACTGCTAAACCTAACCTTAAGCCTACAAAAAACCTTAACGGTAACACTAACCCTAACACCTAATCCTAACCCTGTGCCTGAAAATAAACCTAACCCTTAACCTTTAACCCTAATGCTAACCCATAACCCTAACCATAACACTTTACTCTAACCCTAAATCTAACACGAACGCTTAACACTAGCCCTAAACCCTAACCCTAATCCTTTAAACACAAACTTAACCATTAACACTCACACTAACCGTCAACCCTAATCCGAATTCTAATCTTTAACCCTAAACCTAACACTTAACCCTAACCCTGTACCAAACCCTAACCCCTAACCATAACCCTCACCCTAAAACGTAACCCTAAACCTAACTGTAACCGTTAAACCTAACTCTAACATTTAACCTTAACTCTACCCATAATCCCTAGCCCTAATCCCTCACCCTAGCACTAACCTCATTCCTAACCCTAACTATAATCCTAACCCTAAATCTAATTATCAGACTTCTTGCTTTCTCAGCGTTAGAAAGCCTACAATCCTCCCATGCCATGAATAAAAGGAGGCTCTACCACTGTGTCCTGCCGGAAACCCCAGTGCCCATACTCAGCATACACTAGAGTGGGTTCCCGACGACAATCGCAACCCCAAACCCCTCCCCCCCTGCCTAGTGCAGACAGGGCCCGAGTCGTAAGCATAAACCCTACCCCTCACCCCTAACCATAACCCTGAACATAACACCTGACCCTGATCCCATTGCTCACCTTAAAATGTAAATCTCACCATAACCCTAAATTTAACCCCTTATCATAACGTTAATGCATAACACTTACCCTGAGAACAACTCCTATCTCTGAATTCTAACCCTAACTCCAAGCCATAACCATAACACCTAATCCCTAATGCGAATTCTAAACTGCTAACCCTAACCTTAAACCTACCATCAAACCAAACATTACCCTAGCCCCTAACTTTAAAACTATGCCTAAAAATAACCCTAACACTTCACCCTTAATCCTAACCCCTAACTCTAACCCTAACCCTATCCCTAAGACGCTAACCATAACCCTAACTGTTAACCCTCACCCTAACACGTAACCCTGACCTTAACCCTAAACCTTAACACTAACCCTTAACCCTAACCCTAAGCCAAACCCTTAACCATAATCCTATCCTTTAACCCTAAACGCTAACCCTAATATTAACCCCAACCCTAAACCTAACCCTAGCACCCTAACCCAAACCCAACAACTAACCCCTATCCCTAACACTAACCCTAACTCCTAATCCCTAGGACCTAACCCTGACTCGAACCATAATCCCAAACTCCAAACCCCTAACCCAAACCCTAACCCTGATTCTCACACTACTTCCATTCTCAGAGTGAAGCAAGCCTACAATACAGCTATACTATGCGTGAGATGAGGCTCCACCTGAGTCCTGCATGTAGGTCCTTTCCCAAGGATCAGGGAACGATTTTGTGCTTTCGTGGAGACTCCGACAGCACCCTTCTCACCGTAGATAAAACAGGTCCTGTGCCCTTAAACTAAAAGCTAAATCTCAGCCCTAACACTAACACTAACCCCTAACGGTAAACATAAGCTCCGACCGTAACGCTGAACACGAACTCTAAAACCTTACCCTAAACCTAAGCCCTAACCCTAACACTAACCCCTAAACATAACACTAACCATGAACCCTAAACCTAACCCTAACCATAACACTTAACGCTAACCCTAAAGCCTACACGAAGACTTATTCCTAACACTAACAAAAACCCTAGCCCTTAGTCTTGATCCTTATCATTAACCCTCACACTAGCCCTTAACCCTAACCCTAATCCTAATCTTTAACCCTAAAGCTAAAACTTAAGCCTAACACTGTACCAAACGCTAAACCTTAACCTTAACCCTAACCCTAAAACATAACCATAAACCTGACTGTAACGGTTAAACCTAACACTAACCTTTAACCCTAACCACTGACCTTAAGAACGCACCCTAACACTAACCTTCATCCCTAAACATTACCATAAACCTACCCCTAAATCTAATTCTCAGACTTCTTGCTTTCTCAGAGTTTAGAAAGCCTACAATTCTCCCACGTCATGAGTAAAAGGAGGCTCTGCCACTGTGTCCTGCAAGAAACCCGGGGGCCCATAACTAGTGCATGATAGAGCGGGTTCCCAGTGGCAATCCTAGTCCCTAACCCCCCCCCCCTCCTGGTGAAGACAGGGCCCGTGCGCTAAGCAAAAACACTATCCCTAACAGATAACCCTAACTCCAAACATAAAACCTAACCCTGATCCTGTTGCTCACCTTAAAACATAAACCTAACCATAACACTAATTTATCCCCTTATGTTAACGTTAATGCATAGCACCCAAAGAAGAAGCCCTATCCCATAATTCTAAACCTAACCCCTAGCCATAACCATAACACCTCATCCATATTCTAAAGTGCCAACCCTAAACTTCAACCTACCATCAACCCTAACCCTAACCCTAACCCTTAACCCTAAGCCCTCACCCTAACACTAATCTTCATCCCTAAACCGTGCCGTAATCCTAACCCGAAATCTAATTCTCAGACTTCTTGCTTTCTCAGAGTTTTGAAAGCCTACAATCCTACTAAGCCATGCATGAAAGCCCGCTCTGCGACAGTGTCCTGCAGGAAACCAGAGGCCCATACACTGCATACGATAGAGTAGGTTACCAGCGACCATCACAGACCCCTATCTTTGCCTCCTAGTGCATACAGGGCCCGTGCCCAGAGCATAAACCCTACCCCTCACCCATAAGACTAACCCAGAACATAACACCTAACCCTGATCATACTGCTCACCTTAAGAGGTAAAGCTCACCATAACCCTAACTTTAACACCTTATCTTAACGTTAATGCATGACACCCTGAGAAAAAGCACTATACTGTAATTCTAACGCTAACTCCTAGCCATAACCATAACACCTGATCCCGAATTCTGAAACGCCAACCCTAACCTTAACCCTACCAACAACACTAACACTAACCCTAACACCTTACCCTAACCCTACGCATAAAAATAACCCTAACCGTTGATCCTTAGTCATAACCCCTAACCTTAACCCTAACACTTAACCCTAATCCCAAGCCTAACCATTAAACATAATTCTAACACTTAACCTTAAACCTAAGCTTTACCTTAATGCCTAGAGATCTAACCCTAACACTGACTTACAGTTAACACTAACCCTAACCCCCTAATGTTAACCTTAAACCTGAACCATAAACCTAACCCTTAAACCTAATCCTATCCCTAACCCCCTAACCCTATCCCTAACTGTTAACCCTCACCCTAACCCTTAACCCTGACCCTAACCCTAAACCTGAACCCTTACCCTAAGCCTAACCCTTAACCCTAACCCTATCCCTTAACCCTAACCCCTAACCCTAACGCTAACTCCAAACCTAAACCTTACCCTGGCCCCCTAAACCAGAGTTAACACCTAACCCGTAACACTAACTCTAACCCTAACCACTAATCCCTAGCACCTAACCCTGACTCCAAGCCTAACCCCTAACTCGAAACCCCTAACCCCAACCCTAACCCTAATTCTCACACTACTTCCATTCCCGAGTGAAGCAAGCCTACAATACAGCCATGCCATGTGTGAGATGAGGCTCCGCCTGAGTCCTGCATGTAGATCTTGTCCCAGGGCCCAGGGAATGATGTTGTGCTTTCGTGATGACTCCGACCGCACCCCTCTCACCGTAGATTAACGAGGTCCTGTGCCCTTAAACTGACCGATAAATCTAAGCACTACCACCAACGCTAACCCCTGACCCTGAACCTAAGCCCCGAGCCTAAAGCCCAACACTAACTCTAAACCCTTACCCTAAACCTAATCCTTAACCCGAATGCTAACCCCTAAACGTAACCCTAACCGTGACCAGTAAACCTAACCCTAACCTCTAACACAAACCCTAACACATAACTCGAACCCTAAAGCTAACCCTAACCCTTAACCCTAAACCTAAACCCTAACCCTAACTCTTAACCTTAACCCTAACCGTTAACTCTCACGCTAACCTTTAATCCTAACCCTAATCCTAATCTTCAACCGTAAACCTAACACTTAACCCTAACCCTGTACCTAACCCTAACCCTATACCAAACCCTAACCACTCATCTTAACCCTAACCGTAAACCTCAACCCTAAACCGAACTGTAACCGTTAAACCTAAGAGTAACCTTTAACCCTAACCCTAATCCCTAACCCTAAGCCCTCACCCTAACACTAAACTTCATCCTTAACCCTAACCAGAATCCTAACCCTAAATCTAATTCTCAGACTTCTTGCTTTCTTAGAGTTTAGAAAGCCTGCAATCCTCCCATGCCATGCGTGAAAGGAGGCTCTACCACTGTGTCCTGCATCAAACCTACGGGCCCATACCCAGAGTACGATACAGTGGGATCCTGGTGACAATCCCAGTCCCCTAACCTCCCCCCACCCCCGCCTAAGGCAGACAGGGCCCGTGCGCTAAGCATAAACAATACCTGTAACAGATATCCCTCACCGTGAACATAACACCTAACCCTGTTCCTATTTCTCCCCTTAACACGTAAACCTCACCGTGAGCCTAACTTCAACCTCTTATCCTAACGTTAGTGCATAACCCATTTCCTGAGAACAACCCCTATCCCATAATTCTAACCCTATCTCCTAGTCGTCACTGTAACACCTAATCCCTAACCCTAATTCTAAACCGCTAACTCTAACCGTAACCCTGCCTACAACCCTAACACTGACAGTAACCCTTACTTCTAACCCCAACGCTATGCCTAACAAAAACCCTTAACCCTTCACCCTAACCCCTGAGCATTAGCCTAACCTTTAACCGTAATCCTAATCCTAACCATTAAACCTAACCCTAGCTCTTAAAGCTAACCCTAAACCTTACCCTCACGACTAGACCTAACCCTGACACTAACCTAACACCTAACCCTAAAAAATAACCCCTACAGCTAACCTTAACCCTGAACCCTAAACCTAACCCTAACACTGAACCCTCACTATATCCCCAACCTCTAAGCCTAATCCTAACCGTTAACCCTCACCCTAACACTTAAACTGGACCATAACACTAAACATTAACCCTAACACTAAACTTTAACCCTAAACCTGATCCCAACCCTTAACCCTAATCCTATCCTTTTACCCTAAACCTAACTCCTAAACCTAACCCTAAGACTAACCCCAATCCTAATTCTAATCATACCCCTTCATAAAACACTAACTCCTAACCCTTACACTTACCAAAAACCCTAATCGCTAATCCCTAACACTAACGCTTAACCTTTACCGTAACCGTTAACCCTCACCCTAACCCTTAACGCTGACCCTAACCTTAACCTTTAATCTAAGCCTGACCTTAACCCTAACAGTAAGGAAAACCCTCACGCCAACCTTATCCCTTATCCCTAACCCTAACACTACAGCTAAAAATAACACTAACCTTTGATCCTTAAACCCAACCCCTAACACTTACTTTAACCCCAAACCCTAACCCTAATCCTAAGCATTAAACCTAACCCTATCTCTTAACCCTTACTCTAACGCCTAGATCTAACCCTAAAATCTAACCTACCACCTAATCCTAACCTTAAGCCCTAATGCTAACTCTAACCCTGAACCCTAAACCTACCCGTAAACCCTTAACACTAACCCTATCCATAAACCTTAACCCTGACCCTAACCATTACCCGCACCCAAGCATTTAACCCTGACCCTAACCCTAATCCTTAACGATAAACTTAACACTAAACCCCAACCCTAAGCCCAACACTTAACCCTAATCCTAACCCTTTACCCCTAACCCTAAACCTAAGCCTAACCCCAACCTGAACCCTTAATCTTGACCCTTACCCTTAACCCTCACACTAACCCTACTCCTAATCTTTAACCATGAAGCTAACACTGAAGCCTACCCCTGTGCCAAACGCTAAACCCAATCCTTAACCCGAACCCTGAGACTTAACCGTAAACCTAACTGTAACTGTTAAACCTAACACTAACCTTTAACCCCAACCCCTAACCCAAGACCCCACCCTGACACTAATCTTCATCCCTAAACATTACCAGAATCCTACCCCTAAATCTAATTCTCAGAGTTCTTGCTTTCTCAGAGTTTAGAAAGCCTACAATCCTCCCATGCCATGAGTAAAAGGGGGCTCTGCCACTGTGTCCTGCATGAAACCCAGGAGCCCATACCCAGCGTACGATAGAGTGGGTTCCCGGGGACAATCCCATCCCCCTAACCCCCGCCCCCCGCCCAGTGCAGACAGGGCCCGTACGCTAAGTATAAACACTACCCCTAACAGATAACCCTCACCCTGAACATAACACCTAACCCTGATCCTATTGCTCACCTTAAAACATAAACCTCCCCGTAACCCTAACTTAGTTCCTTAACTTAACGTGAATGCATAACACCTTGAGAAGAAGCCCTATCCCGTAATTCTAATCCTAAACCATAGTCATAACCGTAACACCTCATCCCTAATTCTAAAACGTCAAACCTAACCTTCACCCTACCAGCAACCCTAACCCTAACCCTAACCCCTAACCCTAAGCCCTCACCCTAACCACTAATCTTCATCCCTAAACCGTGCCGTAATCCTAACCCGAAATCTAATTCTCAGACTTCTTGCTTTCTCAGAGTTTTGAAAGCCTACAATCCTACTAAGCCATGCATGAAAGCCGGCTCTGCCACAGTGTCCTGCATGAAACCCAGAGGCCCATACACTGCGTGCGATAGAGTGGGTTCCCAGCGACCATCACAGACCCCTAACTTCGCCTCCTAGTGCATACAGGGCCCGTGCCCTAAGGATAAACCCTACCCCTCACCCATAACCCTAACCCAGAACATAACACCTAACCCTGATCCTACTGCTCACCTTAACAGGTAAAGCTCACCGTAACCCTAACTTTAACCCCTTATCTTAACGTTAATGCATGACACCCTGAGAACAAGACCTGTACCGTAAATCTAACGCTAACTCCTAGCCATAACCATAACACCTAATCCCCAATTCTGAAACGCCAACCCTAACCTTAACCCTACCAACAACACTAACACTAACCCTAACCCCTTACGCTAACCCTACGCCTAAAAATAACCCTAACATTTGATCCTGAGTCATTACCCATAATCTTAACCCTAACCCTCAACCCTAATCCCAATCCTTAACCATTAAACTTAACCCTAACTCTTAACCCTAACCCTGACCTTTACCCTAATGCCTAGAGATCTAACCGCAACACTGACCTACAGTTACACTAACCCTACCCTCTAATGCTAACCTTAAACCTGAACCATAAACCTAACCCTTAACCCTAACCCTATCCCTAACCCCCTTACCCTAACTCTAACTGTTAACCCTCACCCTAACCCTCAACCTTGACCCTAACCTTAAACCTTAATCCTAACCATGCGTTTCATGAGCCTCTGCCTTTGTCCTGCGTGACAGTTGAAGCCCAACACCCAGGGTAAGATGAAGTGGGGATGCAGCCTTGCTCCACACCCACAGTGCCCCGTACATTAGACGGGGCCCGTGCCCTAACACACACCGTTAAACGTAAGCCCTAACCCTATCACTATACCAAACCCTTCGTAAGCCCCGAATCTAACTCCTAACAGTAACCCTAATCCCTGACCCTTACTCTTGCCTCTCACCCTAAACCTAAACCCAACCACTAAACATAATCCTAATCTCTAACCCTAACAGTAATCCTAACCCTAATTCTAACCTAAAACCCTAACCCCTAAATCTAATCCTAGTCCCTAACACCTAACCTTACCCTAAACCGAATTCCAATTCTCAGAGTTCTTCAATTCAAAAACTTAAAAAAGCCTAGAATCCACCAATGCCGTGTCTGAGATGAGCGTCCGCCCCTATGTCCTGCATGACAGGCAGGCGCCAATGCCCAGGGTACTATGGAGTGGAGTCCTGGGGTCTGTAGGCTTGCTAAACTCCAGTTTGGAAGAATTGCTATAGTCATATATAGGGATGCTTACATTTACTTATAGAAAGCAACTATTGATGTGTGATTTGTAGGCTTGCCTTACTCTAGTTTGGATGAAGAAGCTGAATCATATATAGGAATATTAGCCTTGAGTTAGAGGAAGCATCTATGGGGGGTGCTTTTTTGGCTTGTTAAACTCTGGTTTGGAAGAAGTTCGAGAGTCTTATATGGGAACGATATCATTCATTCAGAGAAAGCAATTATAGGGAGTTGGTTTGTAGGCTTGCTAAGCTCTAGTTTGGAGGAAGGCGAGAGTCATATATAGGAACGCTTACGTTCACATAAAGCGTCTACGGGGGGACGGATTCTAGGCTTCCTAAACTCTAGCTTGGAAAAAGAGGACAGTTATGTATAGGAACTCTCGGCGGGGGATTTGTAGCATTGCTAAAATCTTAGATTGGAAAAGTTGCGAGAGTCATACATAGGAATGTTAACATTCACTCAATGAAAGCAACTATAAGGGGTGCTTTCCAGGCTGGCTACACTCTAATTTGGAAAAAGTGCGACAGTCATATATAGGAAGGCTTATATTCACTCAGACAAAGCAATTATGTGTAGGTGTATATTAGGCATGCTAACTCTAGTTTGGAAAATTTTGAGAGCCATGTATAGGAAAACTTACAGTAACTTAGAGAAAGCAACGAACAGGGGTGGAGTGTAGGCTTTCTAAACTCTAGTTTGGAGGAAGTGCCATAGTCATATATAGGAACGCTTAAATTCGTTCAGAGAAAACAGCTGTCGGGGATTTGTTTGTAGACTTATTCAACTCTAGTTTGGAAGAAGTGCGAGAGACATATATAGGAATGTTTACATTGACTCAAAGAAAGCAACTATGGGGGAGTGTTATTTTGGCATGCCAGATGTTAGTTAAGAAGAGGTACAAGACTCATATATAGGAACGCTTACATTCACACAGCGAGAGCAACTACGGAGTAGTGTCAGGTAGACATATTAAAGTCTAGCTTGGGAGAAGTTCCAGAGTCCTATATAGGAAAGGTAACAGCCACTTTGAAAAAGCAAGTTTTGGCGGGTGGTTTGTAGGCCTGCAAAACCCTGTTTTGGTTGAAGTGTGAGAGTCATATATGAGAACGCTTACATTCACTCAGAGAAAGCAATGATGGGGTTGTTTGTAGGCTTACTAAACTGCAGTTTGGAGGAAGCACGAGAATCACATATAGGAGCACATACATTTTGACGCACTGAAAGTAACTATGGGGTGGTGTTTTATAGGCATGCTAAACTCTAGTTTGGACGAAGTTTGAGAATCACATATAAGAAAGCTTAGAGTCACTTAGAGAAAGCAAATCTCTGGGTGTGGAATGTAGGCCTGCTAAACTCTATTTTGGTTTAAGAGTGAGAGTCATATATGGGAAGGCTTACATTCCCTCAGAGAAAGCAACGACGGCGTGGTGGTTTGTAGGCATACTAAACTCTAGTTTGGAAGAAGTAGGAGAATGATATATGGGAACGCTTACATTCGCGTAGAGAAAGCAATTATGGGGTGGCGTTTTTGTAGCCATGCTAATCTCTAGTTTGGAAGAAGTTAAGGAGTAATATATAGGAAAGGGTACAGTCATAGAAACCAACTCTCGGGGGATGTTTTGTACACCTGCAAAACTCCAGTTTGGAAGTGGGAGAGAGTCATATTGGGGACCGCGTGCATTCACTCAGAGAAATCAACGATGGGATTGTGATTTGTAGGCATAGTCAACTCTAGTTTGGAAGAAGTACGAGAATCGTATATAGGAACGCTTACCTTCACGCAGAGAAAGCAACTATGGAGTGATGTTTGTATGCCTACTAAAATATAGTTTGGAGGAAGTTCGAGAGCCATATCTGGGAAGCTTACAGTCACTTAGAGAAAGCAACCCTCGGGGGTGTTTCGTAGGCCTGCTAAACTCTATTTTCAATGAAGTGTTAGAATAATATATGGGAACTCAGTGAAAGCAACGTTGTGGTTGTGGTTCCTAGAAGAAGCAAGAGAATCACATGTAGAACCGCTTACATTCCGGCACCGAATGCAACTATGGGGTGGTGTTTTGTAGGCTTGCAAAACTCTAGTTTGGACGAAGTTTGAGAGTCATATATAGGAAAGTTTACAGTCACGTAGAGAAAGCAACTCTCTGGGTGTGGAATGTAGAGTTATTTTGGTTGAAATAGAGTTATTTTGGTTGAAGTGTGAGAGTCATATATGGGAACGCTTACATTCACTCAGAGAAAACAACGTTTGGGTGGTGGTTTGTAGGGCATACTAAACTGTAGTTTGGAAGAAGTACGAGAGTCCTATATAGGAACACTTACATTCACACAGAGAAAGCACTTATGGCGTCAGGTTTTGTAGGCATGCTAAACTGCAGTTTGGAAGAAGTTGGAGAACCTTATACAGGAAAGATTACCGTCACCTAGGGAAAGCAACTCTCGGGAGATTTTTTTGTACACATGCTAAACTCTAATTTGGATGAAGTGTGAGAGTCAAACATGGGACCGCTTACATTCCCTCACAGAAACAACACTGGGGTGGTTTTTGTAGGCATACTAAATAGTTTGGAAGAAGTACCAGAATGATATTTGGGAAGGCTTACATTCACACAGAGAAAGCAACTACGGGGTGGTGTTTTGTAAGCATGCTATAGTTTGGAAGAAGTTCCAAACCTGAACAGTCATTTAGAGAAAGCAACTCTTGGTGGGTGATTTTTAGGTCTGCTAAATTGTATTTTGAAAGAAGTACCAGAGTCATATATACTAATGCTTACATTCATGCAAAGAAAAAACCATGGGGTGATGTTTTGTGGGCATGTTAACCTGTAGTTTGGAAGAAGTTGGAGAGTCTTATTTAGGAAAGCTTACAGTCACCTAGAGAAAGTAACTCTCGGGAGAGCCTTTCTTGGCCTGCTAAACTCTACTTTGCATCAATTGTGAGAGTCAAACATGGGAATGCTTTCATTCATTCAGAGAACGCAATGTTTGGGTGGTGGTTTGTAGGCATTCTTTTTTTTTTTTTTTTTTTTTTTTTTTTGAGACAGAGTCTCACTCTGTTGCCCGGGCTAGAGTGAGTGCCGTGGCGTCAGTCTAGCTCACAGCAACCTCAAACTCCTGGGCTTAAGCGATCCTACTGCCTCAGCCTCCCGAGTAGCTGGGACTACAGGCATGCGCCACCATGCCCGGCTAATTTTTTTGTATATATATATTTTAGTTGTCCATATAATGTCTTTCTATTTTTAGTAGAGACGGGGTCTCACTCTTGCTCAGGCTGGTCTCGAACTCCTGACCTCGAGCGATCCACCCGCCTCGGCCTCCCAGAGTGCTAGGATTACAGGCGTGAGCCACCGCGCCCGGCGGTTTGTAGGCATTCTAAACTGTATTTTGGAGGAAGTACGAGAGTCATGTATATGAACGCTTACACTCATGCAGAGAAAGCAACTGTGGGGTGGTTTCTAGGCATGCTAAACTCTAGTTTGGACGAAGTTTGAGAATCACATATAAGAAAGCTTAGAGTCGCTTAAAGCAAATCTCTGGGTGTGGAATGTAGGTGTGCCAAACTCTATTTTGGTTTCAGAGTGAGAGTCATATATGGGAAGGCTTACATTCACTCAGAGAAAGCAACGATGGTGTGGTCGTTTGTAGGCGTACTGAACTCTAGTTTGGAAGAAGTAGGAGAATGATATATGGGAACGCTTACATTCATGCAGAGAAAGCAATTATGGGGTGGCTTTTTTGTAGCCATGCAAATCTCTATTTTGCAAGAAGTTAAAGAGTAATATATAGGAAAGCGTACCGTCATTTATAAAAACCAACTTTCGGGGGATGATTTGTAGGCCTGCAAAACTCTACTTTGGAAGAAGGGGGAGAGTCATATGGGGGACTGGGTATATTCACTCGGAGAAATCAACGATGGGGTTGTGGTTTGTAGGCATACTAAACTCTAGTTTGGAAGAAGTACGAGAATCATTTATAGGAACGCTTACATTCATGCAGAGAAAGCAACTATGGAGTGATGTTTGTATGCCTACTAAACGATAGATTGAGGATGTTCGAGAGTCATATCTGGAAAGCTTACAGTCATTTAGAGAAAGCAACTCTCTGGGGGTGGTTCGTAGGCCTGCTAAACTCTATTTTCAATGAAGTGTTCAAATCATATACAGGAACGCTTACATTCACTCAGAGAAAGCAACGTTGGGGTGGCCGTTTTTGAGCATACTAAACTCTACTTTGGAAGAGGTACGAGAGACATACATAGGAACGCTTACATTAACACAGAGAAAGCAAATACAGGGTGCTGTAGTGCAGGCATGCTAAACTATAGATTGGAAGAAGTTCGAAAGCTGACAGTCACTTAGAGAAAGCAACTCTTGGCGGGTGATTTTTAGGTCTGCTAAATTGTATTTTGAAAGACGTACAAGAGTCATATATACAAACGCTTACATTTATGCAGAGAAAGAAACTATGGGGTGATGTGTTGTTGGCATGCTAAACTGCAGTTTGAAAGGACTTCCAGAGTGTTATATAGGATAGCTACAGTCACCTAGAGAAAACAACACTCGGGACAGCTTTGCAAGCCTCTAAACACTAATTAGCAGCAATTGTGAGAGTCAAATATGGGAAAGCTTACATTCACGGAGAGAACACAACGTTTGGGTGGTGGTTTGTAGGCATAATAACTGTAGGTCGGAAGAAGTAGGAGAGTCATATATATGAACAGTTACATTCACGCAGAGAAAGAAACTGTTGGGTGGTGTATGTACGCATGTTAATCTATACTTTGGAGGAAGTTTGAGAGTCATATCTGGGGAAAATTACAGTCACATAGCTAAATCAACCATCGGGGACTGGTTTGTAGGTCTGCTAAATTCTATTTTGGAAAAAGTGATTCATATAAGGGAATGCTTATGTTCACTCAGAGAAAGCAACGATGCGGTGGTGTATTGTTGGCATGCTAAACTGTAGTTTGGAAGAAGTTCGAGAGTTTTACATAGGAAAGCTTACATTCACCTAGAGAAAGCAACTCTCAGGATGTGGTTTATAGGCCTGGTGAACTCTAATTTGGATCAAGTGTGAGAGTCATACATATGAGTTCCAAAATACAGTTTAGTATGCCTACAAACCACCAGCCTAACATTGCTTTCTCTGAGTGGATATAGGCCTTCCCTTATATGAATCTCGGACTGCTTTCAAAATGCAATTTGCCGGACCTACAAAACACCGCCCGAGAGTTGCTTTCTCTCACTATAAGCTTTCCTATATATGACTTTGGGACATAGTTTAGCATGTCAACAAAAGGCCACCCCATAGTTTGCGTGAATGTAAGCGTTCCTATGCATCACGCTCGTACTTCTTCCAAAGTATAGTACACCTACCAACCACCTCCCCAACGTTGCTTTTTCTGAGTGAATGTAAGCATTCTTTTATTCTCGTACTTCCTCCAAACTCCAGTTTAGTGTGACTAAAAATCACCACCGCAACCTTGCTTTCTCTGAGTGAATGTTAGCGTTCCCATTTATGATTCACACTTCATCCAAAATAGAATTTAGCAGAACTACAAACCGGTCCCCAAGGGTTGCTTTCTCTGTGAGACTGTAAGCTTTCCTATTACTCTTAACTTCTTCGCAACTAGAGATTTGCATGCCTACAAAACATCACCCCATAGTTGCCCTCTCTGCGTGAATGTAAGCACTCATATATATGACTCTGCTACTTCTTCCAAAATACAGTTTAGTATGCTTACAAACAACCAACCAAACGTTGCGTTCTCTGAGAGAATGTTAGCGTTCCCAAGTATGACTGTTCCAAATGATGCAAAGTAGAGTTTAGCAGGCTTACAAACTATCTCTCGAAAGTTGCTTCCTCTGGGGGACTGTAAGCTTTCCTATAAAAGACTGTCGAACTTCTTCGAAACTACATTTCAGCACGCCAACAAAACATCACCACATAGTTTCTTTCTCAGCATAAATATAAGCGATTTTATATATGACTCTTGTACTTCTATCAAAATACAATTTAGCAGACCTCAAAATCAACCGCCAAGAGTTGCTTTCTCTAAGTCACTGTCAGCTTTCGAACTTCTTCCAAATTATATTTTATCATGCCTACAAAACACCACCCCATAGTTGCTTTCTCTGCGTCCATATAAGCGTTCATATATATGACTGTCGTACTTCTTCCAAACTGGAGTTAGTATACCTACAAACCGGCACCCAATTTACCTTTCTCTGAGTGAATGAAGCGTATCCATGTATGCCTCTTTCACTTCATCCAAATTAGAGTTTAGCGGCCCACAAACCACCTCCTGTGAGTTGCTTTCTCTAGGTGACTGTAAACTTTCCTATATAAGACTCTCGAACTTCTTCCAAACTACAGTTTAGCATGCCAACAATACAGCGCCCCATCGTTGATTTCTCTGAGTGAACATAAGCGTTCCCATATATGACTCTCACTCTTCTTCCAAAATAGAATTTAGCAGACCTACACAACACCCGATGGTTCCAATTCTCTAGGTGACTTTAATTTTTCCCACATATGACTCTCGAACTTCCTCCAAACTAGATTATGATGATTACATAGGCCACCCCACAGTTGCTTTCTCTGCGTGAATGTAACCGTTCATATATGACTCTCCTACTTCTTTTGAACTACAGCATTTATTCCTACAAACCATCACGACAACGTTCTTTCTGTGAGTGAATGCAAGCGTTCTCACACTTCATCCAAATTACAGTTTAGCAGACCTACCAACGAACTACAGAGATTTGATTTTCTCTGTGTCACTGTAATCTTTCCTATGTAAGGCTCTCGAACTTCTTCCAAACCACAGTTTAGCATGCCAACAAAATACGATCACAGAGTTGCTTTCTCTGCGTGAATGTAAGCATTCGTATATATGACTCTCCTACTTCCTCCAAAATACAGTTTAGAATGCTTAAAAACCAGCCACCCAAACGTTGCGTTCTCTGAGTCAATGTAAGCGTTCCCATGTTTGGCTCTCACAATTGATGCAATCTAGAATTTAGCATGCTTAGAAACAATCTCCCGAGAGTTGCTTTCTCTGGGTGACTGTAAACTTTCCTATGTAAGACTCGCGAACTTCTTCCAAACTACAGTTTAGCATGCCAACAAAACACCGCCCCATAGTTGATTTCTCTTCGTGATCATAAGCGTTCCCACATATGAATTTCACTCTTCTTCCAAAATAGAATTTAGCAGATCTACAAAACGGCCCCCGATTGTTGCTTTCTCTAAGTGACTGCAATTTTCCCCAGATATGACTCTCGATCTTCCTCCAAAGTATAGATTAACATGCGTACATACACCACCCAACAGTTTCTTTCTCTGCGTGAATGTAACCATTCATATATATGACTCTCCTACTTCTTCCGAACTACAGTTATTATGCCTACAAACCACCACCCAAACGTTGTGTTCTCTCCGTGAATGTAAGCGTTCCCATGTTTGACTCTCACAATTGCTGCTAATTAGTGTTTAGAGGCTTGTATAGCTGTCCCTAGTGTTGCTTTCTCTAGGTGACTGTAAGCTATCCTATATAACACTCTCGAACTCCTTCCAAACTGCAGTTTAGCATGCCAACAACACATCACCCCATAGTTTCTTTCTCTGCATGAATGTAAGCGTTTGTATATGGCTCTGGTACGTCTTTCAAAATACAATTTAGCAGACCTAAAAATCACCCGCCAAGAGTTGCTTTCTCTAAGTGACTGTCAGCTTTCGAACATCTTCCAATCTATAGTTTAGCATGCCTGCATTACAGCACCCCGTATTTGCTTTCTCTGTGTTAATGTAAGCGTTCGTATTTATGTTTCTCGTACCTCTTCCAAAGTAGAGTTTAGTATGCTCAAAAACGGCCACCCCAACGTTGCTTTCTCTGAGTGAATGTAAGCGTTCCTGTATATGATTCGAACACTTCATTGAAAATAGAGTTTAGCAGGCCTACGAACCACCCCCAGAGAGTTGCTTTCTCTAAATGAATGTAAGCTTTCCAGATATGACTCTCGAGCATCCTCCAATCTATCGTTTAGTAGGCATACAAACATCACTCCATAGTTGCTTTCTCTGCATGAATGTAAGCGTTCCTATATATGATTCTCGTCCTTCTTCCAAACTAGAGTTTAGTATGCCTACAAACCACAACCCCATCGTTGATTTCTCC
This sequence comes from Eulemur rufifrons, assembly GCF_041146395.1. Lineage (NCBI taxonomy): Eukaryota > Metazoa > Chordata > Mammalia > Primates > Lemuridae > Eulemur > Eulemur rufifrons. The sequence goes on along the minus strand of NC_091010.1, from coordinate 158,770 downwards.
GAGTGAATGTACCCAGTCCCCCATATGATTCTCCCCCTTCTTCCAAAGTAGAGTTTTGCAGGCCTACAAACCATCCCCCGAAAGTTGGTTTCTATAAATGACGGTACGCTTTCCTATATATTTCTCTTTAACTTCTTGCAAAATAGAGATTAGCATGGCTACAAAAAAGCCACCCCATAATTGCTTTCTCTGCATGAATGTAAGCGTTCCCATATATCATTCTCCTACTTCTTCCAAACTAGAGTTCAGTATGCCTACAAACCACCACAGCATCGTTGCTTTCTCTGAGTGAATGTAAGCCTTCCCATATATGACTCTCACTCCGAAACCAAAATAGAGTTTAGCACGCCTACATTCCACACCCAGAGATTTGCTTTAAGCGACTCTAAGCTTTCTTATATGTGATTCTCAAACTTCGTCCAAACTAGAGTTTAGCATGCCTAGAAAACACCACCCCAGAGTTGCTTTCTCTGCATGAATGTAAGCGTTTGAATATATGACTCTGGTATTTCTTTCAAAATACAATTCAGCAGACCGAAAAATGAACCGCCGAGAGTTGCTTTCTCTAAGTGACTGTCTGCTTTCGAACTTCTTCCAAACTATATTTTAGCAGGCCTACAAAACACCACCCCATAGTTGCTTTCTCTGCGTCCATATAAGCGTTCATATATATGACTCTAGTACTTCTTCCAAACTGGAGTTAGTATACCTACAAACCGGCACCCCAATTTACCTTTCTCTGAGTGAATGAAGCGTATCCATGTATGACTCTTTCACTTCATCCAAATTAGAGTTTAGCGGCTTACAAACCACCTCCTGTGAGTTGCTTTCTCTAGGTGACTGTAAACTTTCCTATATAAGACTCTCCAACTTCTTCCAAACTACAGTTTAGCATGCCAACAATACAGCGTCCCATCGTTGATTTCTCTGAGTCAACATAAGCGTTCCCATATATGACTCTCACTCTTCTTCCAAAATAGAATTTAGCAGACCTACACACCAGCCCCTGATTGTTCCTTTCTCTATGTGACTCTAATTTTCCCCAGATATGACTCTCGAACTTCCTCCAAACTACAGATTATGATGATTCCATACGCCACCCCACAGTTGCTTTCTCTGCGTGAATGTAACCGTTCATATATGACTCTCCTACTTCTTCGAACTACAGTTGTTATTCCTACAAACCACCACGACAAAGTTCTTTCTCTGAGTGAATGCAAGCGTTCTCACACTTCATCCAAATCACAGTTTAGCAGACCTACCAAGAAACTACAGAGAGTTGTTTTCTCTGTGTCACTGTAATCTTTCCTATATAAGGCTCTCGAACTTCTTCCAAACCACAGTTTAGCATGCCAACAAAATACGACCACAGAGTTGCTTTCTCTGCGTGAATGTAAGCATTCGTATATATGACTCTCCTACTTCCTCCAAAATACAGTTTAGAATGCTTAAAAACCAGCCACCCAAACGTTGCGTTCTCTGAGTGAATGTAAGCGTTCCCATGTTTGACTCTCACAATTGCTGCTAATTAGTGTTTAGAGGCCTGTAAAGCTGTCCCGAGTGTTGCTTTCTCTAGGTGACTGTAAGCTATCCTATATAACACTCTCGAACACCTTCCAAACTGCAGTTTAGCATCCCCACAACACATCACCCCATAGTTTCTTTCTCTGCATGAATGTAAGCGTTTGTATATGACTCTGGTACGTCTTTCAAAATACAATTTAGCAGACCTAAAAATCACCCGCCAAGAGTTGCTTTCTCTAAGTGACTGTCAGCTTTCGAACTTCTTCTAATCTATAGTTTAGCATGCCTGCACTACAGCACCCTGTATTTGCTTTCTCTGTGTTAATGTAAGCGTTAGTATTTGTCTCTCGTACCTCTTCCAAAGTAGAGTTTAGTATGCTCAAAAACGGCCACCCCAACGTTGCTTTCTCTGAGTGAATGTAAGCGTTCCTGTATATGATTCGAACACTTCATTGAAAATAGAGTTTAGCAGGCCTACGAACCACCCCCAGAGGGTTGCTTTCTCTAAATGAATGTAAGCTTTCCAGATATGACTTTCGAACATCCTCAATCTATCGTTTAGTAGGCATACAAACATCACTCCATAGTTGCTTTCTCTGCATGAATGTAAGCGTTCCTATATATGATTCTCGTCCTTCTTCCAAACTAGAGTTTAGTATGCCTACAAACCACAACCCCATCGTTGATTTCTCCGAGTGAATGTACCCAGTCCCCCATATGATTCTCCCCCTTCTTCCAAAGTAGAGTTTTGCAGGCCTACAAACCATCCCCCGAAAGTTGGTTTCTATAAATGACGGTACGCTTTCCTATATATTTCTCTTTAACTTCTTGCAAAATAGAGATTAGCATGGCTACAAAAAAGCCACCCCATAATTGCTTTCTCTGCATGAATGTAAGCGTTCCCATATATCATTCTCCTACATCTTCCAAACTAGAGTTCAGTATGCCTACAAACCACCACACCATCGTTGCTTTCTCTGAGCGAATGTAAGCCTTCCCATATATGACTCTCACTCCGAAACCAAAATAGAGTTTAGCACGCCTACATTCCACACCCAGAGATTTGCTTTAAGCGACTAAGCTTTCTTATATGTGATTCTCAAACTTCGTCCAAACTAGAGTTTAGCATGCCTAGAAAACACCACCCCAGAGTTGCTTTCTCTGCATGAATGTAAGCGTTTGTATATATGACTCTGGTACTTCTTTCATAATACAATTTAGCACACCGAAAAATCAACCGCCGAGAGTGGCTTTCTCTAAGTGACTGTCTGTTTTCGAACTTCTTCCAAATTATATTTTAGCATGCCTACAAAACACCACCCCATAGTTGCTTTCTCTGCATCAATATAAGCGTTCATATATATGCCTCTCTCACTTCATCTAAATTAGAGTTTAGCAGGCCTACAAACAACACCCCGTGATTTGCTTTCTCTAGGTGATTGTAAACTTTCCTATATAAGAATCTCCAACTTCTTTCAAACTACACCATGCCAACAAAACACCACGCAGTGGTTGCTTTCTATGAGTGAACATAATCGTCCCCATATATGACTCACACTCTGTTTCCAAAATAGAATTTAGCAGATCTACAAACCAACCGAGGATGGTTCCTTTCCCTAAGTGACTGTAATTTTCCCCAGATATGACTCTCGCACTTCCTCCAAACTACAGATTAACATGCATACATCGTCACCCCACAGTTGCGTTCTCTGCGTGAATGTAACGGTTCATATATATGACTCTCCTACTTCTTCCCAACTACAGTTATTATGCCTTCAAACCATCACCATGTTTCTTTCTCTGAGTGAATGAATGCAAGTGTTCTCACATTTCATCCAAGTTAGAGTTTAGCAGGCCTACCAATAAACTTCCGAGAGTTGTTTTCTCTGTGTCACTGTAATCTTTCCTATATAAGACTCTCGAACTTCTTCCAAACCACAGTTTAGCATGCCAACAAAATACGACCCCAGAGTTGCTTTCTCTGCCTGAATGTAAGCGTTCATATACATGACTCTCGTACTTCCTCCAAAATACAGTTTAGAATGCCTACAAACCACCACCCAAACGTTGCGTTCTCTGAATGAATGAAAGCATTCCCATGTTTGACTCTCACAATTGATGCAAAGTAGAGTTTAGCAGGCCAAGAAAGGCTCTCCCGAGAGTTACTTTCTCTAGGTGACTGTAAGCTTTCCTAAATAAGACTCTCCAACTTCTTCCAAACTACAGGTTAACATGCCCACAAAACATCACCCCATGGTTTTTTCTTTGCATGAATGTAAGCATTAGTATATATGACTCTGGTACTTCTTTCAAAATACAATTTAGCAGACCTAGAAATCACCCACCAAGAGTTGCTTTCTCTAAGTGACTGTTCAGGTTTAGAACTTCTTCCAAACTATAGCATGCTTACAAAACACCACCCCGTAGTTGCTTTCTCTGTGTGAATGTAAGCGTTCCCAAATATCATTCTCGTACTTCTTCCAAACTATTTAGTATGCCTACAAAAACCACCCCAGTGTTGTTTCTCTGAGGGAATGTAAGCGGTCCCATGTTTGACTCTCACACTTCATCCAAATTAGAGTTTAGCATGTGTACAAAAAAAATCTCCCGAGAGTTGCTTTCCCTAGGTGACGGTAATCTTTCCTGTATAAGGTTCTCCAACTTCTTCCAAACTGCAGTTTAGCATGCCTACAAAACCTGATGCCATAAGTGCTTTCTCTGTGTGAATGTAAGTGTTCCTATATAGGACTCTCGTACTTCTTCCAAACTACAGTTTAGTATGCCCTACAAACCACCACCCAAACGTTGTTTTCTCTGAGTGAATGTAAGCGTTCCCATATATGACTCTCACACTTCAACCAAAATAACTATTTCAACCAAAATAACTCTACATTCCACACCCAGAGAGTTGCTTTCTCTACGTGACTTTAAACTTTCCTATATATGACTCTCAAACTTCGTCCAAACTAGAGTTTTGCACCCTACAAAACACCACCCCATAGTTGCATTCGGTGCCGGAATGTAAGCGGTTCTACATGTGATTCTCCTGCTTTTTCCAAATTACAGGTTAGTATGCCTAGGAACCACAACCACAACGTTGCTTTCACTGAGTTCCCATATATTATTCTAACACTTCATTGAAAATAGAGTTTAGCAGGCCTACGAAACACCCTCGAGAGTTGCTTTCTCTAAGTGACTGTAAGCTTCCCAGATATGGCTCTCGAACTTCCTCCAAACTATATTTTAGTAGGCATACAAACATCACTCCATAGTTGCTTTCTCTGCGTGAAGGTAAGCTTTCCTATATACGATTCTCGTACTTCTTCCAAACTAGAGTTGACTATGCCTACAAATCACAATCCCATCGTTGATTTCTCTGAGTGAATGCACGCGGTCCCCAATATGACTCTCCCCCTTCTTCCAAACTGGAGTTTTGCAGGTGTACAAAACATCCCCCGAGAGTTGGTTTCTATGACTGTACCCTTTCCTATATATTACTCCTTAACTTCTTCCAAACTAGAGATTAGCATGGCTACAAAAACGCACCCCATAATTGCTTTCTCTACGCGAATGTAAGCGTTCCCATATATCATTCTCCTACTTCTTCCAAACTAGAGTTTAGTATGCCTACAAACCACCATGCCGTCGTTGCTTTCTCTGAGGGAATGTAAGCCTTCCCATATATGACTCTCACTCTTAAACCAAAATAGAGTTTAGCAGGCCTACATTCCACACCCAGAGATTTGCTTTCTCTAAGTGACTCTAAGCTTTCTTACATGTGATTCTCAAACTTCATCCTAACTAGAGTTTAGCATGCCTATAAAACACCACCCCATAGTTACTTTCAGTGCGTCAAAATGTATGTGCTCCTATATGTGATTCTCCTGCTTCTTCTAAACTGCAGTTTAGTAAGCCTACAAACAACCCCATCGTTGCTTTCTCTGAGTGAATGTAAGCGTTCTCATATATGATTCTCACACTTCAACCAAAACAAGGTTTTGCAGGCCTACAAACCACCCGCCAAGACTTGCTTTTTCAAAGTGGCTGTTACCTTTCCTATATAGGACTCTGGTACTTCTCCCAAGCTAGACTTTAATATGTCTACCTGACACTACTCCGTAGTTGCTCTCGCTGTGTGAATGTAAGCGTTCCTATATATGAGTCTTGTACTTCTTCCTAACTAGCATCTGGCATGCCAAAATAACACTCCCCCATAGTTGCTTTCTTTGAGTCAATGTAAACATTCCTATATATGTCTCTCGCACTTCTTCCAAACTAGAGTTGAATAAGTCTACAAACAAATCCCCGACAGCTGTTTTCTTTGAATGAATTTAAGCGTTCCTATATATGACTATGGCACTTCCTCCAAACTAGAGTTTAGCAAGTCTACACTCCACCCCTGTTCGTTGCTTTCTCTAAGTTACTGTAAGCTTTCTTATACATGGCTCTCGAAATTTTCCAAACTAGAGTTAGCATGCCTACTATACACCTACACATAATTGCTTTGAGTGAATATAAGCCTTCCTATATATGACTGTCGCACTTTTTCCAAATTAGAGTGTAGGCAGCCTGGAAAGCACCCCTTATAGTTGCTTTCATTGAGTGAATGTTAACATTCCTATGTATGACTCTCGCAACTTTTCCAATCTAAGATTTTAGCAATGCTACAAATCCCCCGCCGAGAGTTCCTATACATAACTGTCCTCTTTTTCCAAGCTAGAGTTTAGGAAGCCTAGAAACCGTCCCCCCGTAGACGCTTTATGTGAACGTAAGCGTTCTATATATGACTCTCGCCTTCCTCCAAACTAGAGCTTAGCAAGCCTACAAACCAACTCCCTATAATTGCTTTCTCTGAATGAATGATATCGTTCCTATATAAGACTCTCGAACTTCTTCCAAACCAGAGTTTAACAAGCCGAAAAAGCACCCCCCATAGATTCTTCCTCTAACTCAAAGCTAATATTCCTATATATGATTCAGCTTCTTCATCCAAACTAGAGTAAGGCAAGCCTACAAATCACACATCAATAGTTGCTTTCTATAAGTAAATGTAAGCATCCCTATATATGACTATAGCAATTTTTCCAAACTGGAGTTTAGCAAGCCTACAGACCCCAGGACTCCACTCCATAGTACCCTGGGCATTGGCGCCTGCCTGTCATGCAGGACATAGGGGCGGACGCTCATCTCAGACACGGCATTGGTGGATTCTAGGCTTTTTTAAGTTTTTGAATTGAAAAAGTCTGAGAATTGGAATTCGGTTTAGGGTAAGGTTAGGTGTCAGGGACTAGGATTAGATTTAGGGGTTAGAGTCTTAGCTTAGAATTAGTGTTAGGATTACTGTTAGGGTTAGAGATTAGGATTATGTTTAGTGGTTGGGTTTAGGTTTAGGGTGAGAGGCAAGAGTAAGTGTCAGGGATTAGGGTTACTGTTAGGAGTTAGATTCAGGGCTTACGAAGGGTTTGGTATAGTGATAGGGTTAGGGCTTACGTTTAACGGTGTGTGTTAGGGCACGGGCCCTGTCTAACGTACGGGGCACTATGGGTGTGGAGCAAGGCTGTGTCCCCACTTCATCGTACCCTGGGTGTTGGGCTTGAACTGTCACGCAGGACAAAGGCAGAGGCTCATCTCACGCATGGTTAGGATTAAGGTTTAAGGTTAGGGTCAGGGTTGAGGGTTAGGGTTAACAGAGTTAGGGTAAGAGGGTTAGGGATAGGGTTAGTGTTAAGGGTTACGGGTAGGTTTAGGGTTCAGGGTTAGAGTTAGCATTAGGGCTTAAGGTTAGGATTAGTCGGTAGGTCAGATTTAGGGTTAGATCTAGGCGTTAGGGTAAGGGTTAGCGTTAGGGTTAAGAGATAGGGTTAGGTTTAATGCTTAGATTAGGGTTAGGGTTTGGGGTTAAAGTAAGTGTTAGGGGTTAGGTTTAAGAATCCAAGGTTAGGGTTATTTTTAGCTGTAGTGTTAGGGTTAGGGATAAGGGATCCCATTAGCATTAAGGGTCTTCCTTACTGTAGGGTTAAGGGTTAGGCTTAGAGTTAAAGGTTAAGGTTAGGGTCAGTGTTAAGATTTAGGGTGAGGGTTAACGGTTAGGGTAAAGGTTAAGCGTTAGGGTTAGGGATTAGTGATTAGGGTTTTTGGTTAGTGTTAGGGTTAGCGGTTAGGAGTTAGTGTTTTATGAAGGGGTATGGTTAGAATTAGGATTGGGGTTAGAGTGAGGGTGAGGTATAGGGGTTAGGTTTAGGGGTTAGTTTTAGGGTAAAAGGATAGGATTAGGGTTACGGGTTGGGCTTAGGTTTAGGGTTAAAGTTTACTGCTAGGGTTAGGGATAGGGTTCAGGGTTAGCTTTAGGGGTTCTGGTTAGGGTTAGGTGTTAGGTTAGTGTCAGGGTTAGGTCTAGTCGTGAGGGTAAGGTTTAGGGTTAGCTTTAAGAGCTAGGGTTAGGTTTAATGGTTAGGATTAGGATTAGGGTTAAGGGTTAGGGTAAGGCTTAGGGGTTAGGGTGAAGGGTTAGGGTCAAGGGTTAGGGTTTTTGTTAGGCATAGCGTTGGGGTTAGAAGTAAGGGTTACTGTGAGTGTTAGGGTTGTAGGTAGGGTTACGGTTAGGGTTAGCGGTTTAGAATTAGGGTTAGGGATTAGGTGTCACAGTGATGACTAGGAGATAGGGTTAGAATTATGGGATAGGGGTTGTTCTCAGGAAATGGGTTATGCATTAACGTTAGGATAAGAGGTTAAAGTTAGGCGCACGGTGAGGTTTACGTGTTAAGGGGAGAAATAGGAACAGGGTTGGGTGTTATGTTCAGGGTTAGGGTTATCTGTTAAAGGTATTGTTTATGCTTAGCGCACGGGCCCTGTCTGCATTAGGCGGGCGGGGGGACTTTAGGGGGCTGGGATTGTACCCGGGAACCCACTCTATCATACTCTGGGTATGGTCCCATGGGTTTCATGCAGGACACAGTGAGAGCCTCCTTTCATGCATGGCATGGGAGGATTGCAGGCTTTCTAAACTCTAAGAAAGCAAGAAGTCTGAGAATTAGATTTAGGGTTAGGATTCTGGTTAGGGTTAAGGATGAATTTTAGTGTTAGGGTGAGGGCTTAGGGTTAGGGATTAGGGTTAGGGTTAAAGGTTACTCTTAGGTTTAACGGTTACACTTTGGCTTAGGGTTGAGGTTTACGGTTCGGGTTAAGATGAGGGGTTAGGGTTTGGTACAGGGTTAGGGTTAAGTGTTAGGTTTAGGGTTGAAGATTAGGATTAGGGTTAGGATTAAAGGTTAGCGTGAGAGTTAACGCTTAGGGTTAAGGTTAAGAGTTAGGGTTTAGTGTTAGGGTTAGGGTTAGTTTTAGGGTTAGAGTTATGTGCTATGGTTTGTTTTAGAGGTTACGGTTAGGTTTACTGGTCACGGTTAGGGTTACGTTTAGGGGGTAGCCTTAGGGTTAGGGTTAGGGTTAAGGGATAGGATTAGGGATAACTGTTGGGCTTAGGGTTAGGGTTTAGTATTAGGCTTAGCAGTAAGGATTAGGGTTAGGGTCAGGGTTAAATGCTTAGGTGCGGGTAATGGTTAGGGTCAGGGTTAAGGTTCACGGATAGGGTTAGTGTTAAGGGTTACGGGTAGGTTTAGGGTTCAGGGTTAGAGTTAGCATTAGGGCTTAAGGTTAGGATTAGGCGGTAGGTTAGATTTAGGGTTAGATCTAGGCGTTAGGGTAAGGGCTAGCGTTAGGGTTAAGAGATAGGGTTAGGTTTAATGCTTAGGATTAGGGTTAGGGTTTGGGGTGAAAGTAAGTGTTAGGAGTTAGGTTTAAGGATCCAAGGTTAGGGTTATTTTTAGCTGTAGTGTTAGGGTTAGGGATAAGGGATCCCATTAGCATTAAGGGTCTTCCTTACTGTAGGGTTAAGGGTTAGGCTTAGAGTTAAAGGTTAAGGTTAGGGTCAGTGTTAAGATTTAGGGTGAGGGTTAACGGTTAGGGTAAAGGTTAAGCGTTAGGGTTAGGGATTAGTGATTAGGGTTTTTGGTTAGTGTTAGGGTTAGCGGTTAGGAGTTAGTGTTTTATGAAGGGGTATGGTTAGAATTAGGATTGGGGTTGGAATTAGGGTGAGGTATAGGGGTTAGGTTTAGGGGTTAGTTTTAGAGCAAAAGTATAGGATTAGGGTTACGGGTTGGGCTTAGGTTTAGGGTTAGAGTTTACTGCTAGGGTTAGGGATAGGGTTCAGGGTTAGCTTTAGGGGTTCTGGTTAGGGTTAGGTGTTAGGTTAGTGTCAGGGTTAGGTCTAGTCGTGAGGGTAAGGTTTAGGGTTAGCTTTAAGAGCTAGGGTTAGGTTTAATGGTTAGGATTAGGATTAGGGTTAAGGGTTAGGGTAAGGCTTAGGGGTTAGGGTGAAGGGTTAGGGTCAAGGGTTAGGGTTTTTGTTAGGCATAGCATTGGGGTTAGAAATAAGGGTTACTGTCAGTGTTAGGGTTGCAGGTAGGGTTACGGTTAGGGTTAGCGGTTTGGAATTAGGGTTAGGGATTAGGTGTCACAGTGATGACTAGGAGATAGGGTTAGAATTATGGGATAGGGGTTGTTCTCAGGAAATGGGTTATGCATTAACGTTAGGATAAGAGGTTAAAGTTAGGCGCACGGTGAGGTTTACGTGTTAAGGGGAGAAATAGGAACAGGGTTGGGTGTTATGTTCAGGGTTAGGGTTATCTGTTAAAGGTATTGTTTATGCTTAGCGCACGGGCCCTGACTGCATTAGGAGGGCGGGGCGAGTTTAGGGGGCTGGGATTGTACCCGGGAACCCACTCTATCATACTCTGGGTATGGGCCCGTGGGTTTCATGCAGGACACAGTGGTAGAGCCTCCTTTCACGCATGGCATGGGAGGATTGCAGGCTTTCTAAACTCTAAGAAAGCAAGAAGTCTGAGAATTAGATTTAGGGTTAGGATTATGGTTAGGGTTAAGGATGAAGTTTGGTGTTAGGGTGAGGGCTTAGGGTCAGGGATTAGGGTTAGGGTTAAAGGTTACTCTTAGGTTTAACGGTTACACTTTGGTTTAGGGTTGAGGTTTACGGTTAGGGTTAAGATGAGGGGTTAGTGTTTGGTACAGGGTTAGGGTTAAGTGTTAGGTTTAGGGTTGAAGATTAGGATTAGGGTTAGGATTAAAGGTTAGCGTGAGAGTTAACGCTTAGGATTAAGGTTAAGTGTTAGGGTTAAGAGTTAGGGTTTAGGGTTAGGGTTAGGGTTAGTTTTAGGTTTAGAGTTATGTGCTATGGTTTGTGTTAGAGGTTAGGGTTAGGTTTACTGGTCACGGTTAGGGTTACGTTTAGGGGGTAGCATTAGGGTTAGGGTTAGGGTTAAGGGATAGGATTAGGGATAACTGTTTGGCTTAGGGTTAGGGTTTAGTGTTAGGGTTAGCAGTAAAGATTAGGGTTAGGGTCAGGGTAAAATGCTTGGGTGCGGGTAATGTTTAGGGTCAGGGTTAAGGTTCACGGATAGGGTTAGTGTTAAGGGTTACGGGTAGGTTTAGGGTTCAGGGTTAGAGTTAGCATTAGGGCTTAAGGTTAGGATTAGGTGGTAGGTTCGATTTAGGGTTATATCTAGGCGTTAGGGTAAGGGCTAGCGTTAGGGTTAAGAGATAGGGTTAGGTTTAATGCTTAGGATTAGGGTTAGGGTTTGGGGTGAAAGTAAGTGTTAGGGGTTAGGTTTAAGGATCCAAGGTTAGGGTTATTTTTAGCTGTAGTGTTAGGGTTAGGGACGAGGGATCCCATTAGCATTAAGGGTCTTCCTTACTGTAGGGTTAAGGGTTAGGCTTAGAGTTAAAGGTTAAGGTTAGGGTCAGTGTTAAGATTTAGGGTGAGGGTTAACGGTTAGGGTAAAGGTTAAGCGTTAGGGTTAGGGATTAGTGATTAGGGTTTTTGGTTAGTGTTAGGGTTAGCAGTTAGGAGTTAGTGTTTTATGAAGGGGTATGGTTAGAATTAGGATTGGGGTTAGAGTTAGGGTGAGGTATAGGGCTTAGGTTTAGGGGTTAGTTTTAGAGCAAAAGGATAGGATTAGGGTTACGGGTTGGGCTTAGGTTTAGGGTTAAAGTTTACTGCTAGGGTTAGGGATAGGGTTCAGGGTTAGCTTTAGGGGTTCTGGTTAGGGTTAGGTGTTAGGTTAGTGTCAGGGTTAGGTCTAGTCATGAGGGTAAGGTTTAGGGTTAGCTTTAAGAGCTAGGGTTAGGTTTAATGGTTAGGATTAGGATTAGGGTTAAGAGTTAGGGTAAGGCTTAGGGGTTAGGGTGAAGGGTTAGGGTCAAGGGTTAGGGTTTTTGTTAGGCATAGCGTTGAGGTTAGAAGTAAGGGTTACTGTCAGTGTTAGGGTTGTAGGTAGGGTTACGGTTAGGGTTAGCGGTTTGGAATTAGGGTTAGGGATTAGGTGTCACAGTGATCCCTAGGAGATAGGGTTAGAATTATGGGATAGGGGTTGTTCTCAGGAAATGGGTTATGCATTAACGTTAGGATAAGAGGTTAAAGTTAGGCGCACGGTGAGGTTTACGTGTTAAGGAGAGAAATAGGAACAGGGTTGGGTGTTACGTTCAGGGTTAGGGTTATCTGTTAAAGGTATTGTTTTTTTTTTTTTTTTTTTTTTTTTTGAGACAGAGTCTCGCTCTGTTGCCCAGGCTAGAGTGAGTGCCGTGGCGTCAGCCTAGCTCACAGCAACCTCAAACTCCTGAGCTCAAGCGATCCTCCTGTCTCAGCCTCCCGAGTAGCTGGGACTACAGGCACACACCACCATGCCCGGCTAATTTTTTCTATATAGATTTTTTAGCTGTCCATATAATTTCTTTCTACTTTTAGTAGAGATGGGGTCTCGCCTTTGCTCAGGCTGGTCTCGAACTCCTGAGCTCAAACGATCCGCCCACCTCGGCTTCCCAGAGTGCTAGGATTACAGGCCTGAGCCACCGCGCCCGGCCAAAGGTATTGTTTATGCTTAGCGCACGGGCCCTGTCCGCATTAGGCGGGCGGGGGGAGTTTAGGGGGCTGGGATTGTACCCGGGAACCCACTCTATCATACTCTGGGTATGGGCCCGTGGGTTTCATGCAGGACACAGTGGTAGAGCCTCCTTTCACGCATGGCATGGGAGGATTGCAGGCTTTCTAAACTCTAAGAAAGCAAGAAGTCTGAGAATTAGATTTAGGGTTAGGATTCTGGTTAGGGTTAAGGATGAAGTTTAGTGTTAGGGTGAGGGCTTAGGGTTAGGGATTAGGGTTAGGGTTAAAGGTAACTCTTAGGTTTAACGGTTACACTTTGGTTTAGGGTTGAGGTTTACGGTTAGGTTTAAGATGAGGGGTTAGGGTTTGGTACAGGGTTAGGGTTAAGTGTTAGGTTTAGGGTTGAAGATTAGGATTAGGGTTAGGATTAAAGGTTAGCATGAGAGTTAACGCTTAGGGTTAAGGTTAAGAGTTAGGGTTTAGGGTTAGGTTTAGGGTTAGTTTTAGGGTTAGAGTTATGTGCTATGGTTTGTAATAGAGGTCAAGGTTATTTTAACTGGTCACGGTTAGGGTTACGTTTAGGGGGTAGCATTAGGGTTAGGGTTCGGGTTAAGGTATAGGATTAGGGATAAGTGTTGGGCTTAGGGTTAGGGTTTAGTGTTAGGGTTAGCATTAAGGATTAGGGTTAGGGTCAGGGTTAAATGCTTGGGTACGGGTAATGGTTAGGGTCAGGGTTAAGGTTCACGGATAGGGTTAGTGTTAAGGGTTACGGGTAGGTTTAGGGTTCAGGGTTAGAGTTAGCATTAGGGCTTAAGGTTAGGATTAGGCGGTAGGTTAGATTTAGGGTTAGATCTAGGCGTTAGGGTAAGGGCTAGCGTTAGGGTTAAGAGATAGGGTTAGGTTTAATGCTTAGGATTAGGGTTAGGGTTTGGGGTGAAAGTAAGTGTTAGGGGTTCGTTTTAAGGATCCAAGGTTAGGGTTATTTTTAGCTGTAGTGTTAGGGTTAGGGATAAGGGATCCCATTAGCATTAAGGGTCTTCCTTACTGTAGGGTTAAGGGTTAGGCTTAGAGTTAAAGGTTAAGGTTAGGGTCAGTGTTAAGATTTAGGGTGAGGGTTAACGGTTAGGGTAAAGGTTAAGCGTTAGGGTTAAGGATTAGTGATTAGGGTTTTTGGTTAGTGTTAGGGTTAGCGGTTAGGAGTTAGTGTTTTATGAAGGGGTATGGTTAGAATTAGGATTGGGGTTAGAGTTAGGGTGAGGTATAGGGGTTAGGTTTAGGGGTTAGTTTTAGGGTAAAAGGATAGGATTAGGGTTACGGGTTGGGCTTAGGTTTAGGGTTAAAGTTTACTGCTAGGGTTAGGGATAGGGTTCAGGGTTAGCTTTAGGGGTTCTGGTTAGGGTTAGGTGTTAGGTTAGTGTCAGGGTTAGGTCTAGTCGTGAGGGTAAGGTTTAGGGTTAGCTTTAAGAGCTAGGGTTAGGTTTAATGGTTAGGATTAGGATTAGGGTTAAGGGTTAGGGTAAGGCTTAGGGGTTAGGGTGAAGGGTTAGGGTCAAGGGTTAGGGTTTTTGTGAGGCATAGCGTTGGGGTTAGAAGTAAGGGTTACTGTCAGTGTTAGGGTAGTAGGTAGGGTTACGGTTAGGGTTAGCGGTTTAGAATTAGGGTTAGGGATTAGGTGTCACAGTGATGACTAGGAGATAGGGTTAGAATTATGGGATAGGGGTTGTTCTCAGGAAATGGGTTATGCATTAACGTTAGGATAAGAGGTTAATGTTAGGCGCACGGTGAGGTTTACGTGTTAAGGGGAGAAATAGGAACACGGTTGGGTGTTATGTTCAGGGTTAGGGTTATCTGTTAAAGGTATTGTTTATGCTTAGCGCACGGGCGCTGTCTGCATTGGGCGGGCGGGGGGAGTTTAGGGGGCTGGGATTGTACCCGGGAACCAACTCTATCATACTCTGGGTATGGGCCCGTGCGTTTCATGCAGGACGCAGTGGTAGAGCCTCCTTTCACGCATGGCATGGGAGGATTGCAGGCTTTCTAAGCTCTAAGAATGCAAGAAGTCTGAGAATTAGATTTAGGGTTAGGATTCTGGTTAGGGTTAAGGATGAAGTTCAGTGTTAGGGTGAGGGCTTAGGGTTAGGGATTAGGGTTAGGGTTAAAGGTTACTCTTAGGTTTAATGGTTACACTTTGGTTTAGGGTTGAGGTTTACGGTTAGGGTTAAGATGAGGGGTTAAGGTTTGGTACTGGGTTAGGGTTAAGTGTTAGGTTTAGGGTTGAAGATTAGGATTAGGGTTAGGATTAAAGGTTAGCGTGAGAGTTAACGCTTAGGGTTAAGGTTAAGAGTTAGGGTTTAGGGTTAGGGTTAGGGTTAGGGTTAGTTTTAAGGTTAGAGTTATGTGCTATGGTTTGTGTTAGAGGTTAGGGTTAGGTTTACTGGTCACGCTTAGGGTTACGTTTAGGGGGTAGCATTAGGGTTAGGGTTAGTGTTAAGGGATAGGATTAGCGATAAGTGTTGGGCTTAGGGTTAGGGTTTAGTGTTAGGGTTAGCATTAAGGATTAGGGTTAGGGTCAGGGTTAAATGCTTGGGTGCGGGTAATGGTTAGGGTCAGGGTTGAGGTTCACGGATAGGGTTAGTGTAAAGGGTTACGGGTAGGTTTAGGGTTCAGGGTTAGAGTTAGCATTAGGGCTTAAGGTTAGGATTAGGCGGTAGGTTAGATTTAGGGTTAGATCTAGGCCTTAGGGTAAGGGCTAGCGTTAGGGTTAAGAGATAGGGTTAGGTTTAATGCTTAGGATTAGGGTTAGGGTTTGGGGTGAAAGTAAGTGTTAGGGGTTAGGTTTAAGGATCCAAGGTTAGGGTTATTTTTAGCTGTAGTGTTAGGGTTAGGGATAAGGGATCCCATTAGCATTAAGGGTCTTCCTTACTGTAGGGTTAAGGGTTAGGCTTAGAGTTAAAGGTTAAGGTTAGGGTCAGTGTTAAGATTTATGGTGAGGGTTAATGGTTAGGATAAAGGTTAAGCGTTAGGGTTAGGGATTAGTGATTAGGGTTTTTGGTTAGTGTTAGGGTTAGCGGTTAGGAGTTAGTGTTTTATGAAGGGGTATGGTTAGAATTAGGATTGGGGTTAGAGTTAGGGTGAGGTATAGGGGTTAGGTTTAGGGGTTAGTTTTAGGGTAAAAGGATAGGATTAGGGTTACGGGTTGGGCTTAGGTTTAGGGTTAAAGTTTACTGCTAGGGTTAGGGATAGGGTTCAGGGTTAGCTTTAGGGGTTCTGGTTAGGGTTAGGTGTTAGGTTAGTGTCAGGGTTAGGTCTAGTCGTGAGGGTAAGGTTTAGGGTTAGCTTTAAGTGCTAGGGTTAGGTTTAATGGTTAGGATTAGGATTAGGGTTAAGGGTTAGGGTAAGGCTTAGGGGTTAGGGTGAAGGGTTAGGGTCAAGGGTTAGGGTTTTTGTGAGGCATAGCGTTGGGGTTAGAAGTAAGGGTTACTGTCAGTGTTAGGGTTGTAGGTAGGGTTACGGTTAGGGTTAGCGGTTTAGAATTAGGGTTAGGGATTAGGTGTGACAGTGATCACTAGGAGATAGGGTTAGAATTATGGGATAGGGGTTGTTCTCAGGAAATGGGTTATGCATTAACGTTAGCATAAGAGGTTAATGTTAGGCACACGGTGAGGTTTACGTGTTAAGGGGAGAAATAGGAACAGGGTTGGGTGTTATGTTCAGGGTTAGGGTTATCTGTTAAAGGTATTGTTTATGCTTAGCGCACGGGCCCTGTCTGCATTAGGCGGGCGAGCGGAGTTTAGGGGGCTCGGCTTGTACCCGGGAGCCCACTCTATCATACTCTGGGTATGGGCCCGTGTGTTTCATGCAGGACACAGTGGTAGAGCCTCCTTTCACGCATGGCATGGGAGGATTGCAGGCTTTCTAAACTCTAAGAAAGCAAGAAGTCTGAGAATTAGATTTAGGGTTAGGATTCTGTTTAGGGTTAAGGATGAAGTTTTGTGTTAGGGTGAGGGCTTAGGGTTAGGGATTAGGGTTAGGGTTAAAGGTTACTCTTAGGTTAAACGGTTACACTTTGGTTTAGGGTTGATGTTTACGGTTAGGGTTAAGATGAGGGGTTAGGGTTTGGTACAGGGTTAGGGTTAAGTGTTAGGTTTAGGGTTGAAGATTAGGATTAGGGTTAGGATTAAAGGTTAGCGTGAGAGTTAACGCTTAGGGTTAAGGTTAAGAGTTAGGGTTTAGGGTTAGGGTTAGGGTTAGGGTTAGTTTTAGGGTTAGAGTTATGTGCTATGGTTTGTGTTAGAGGTTAGGGTTAGGTTTACTGGTCACGGTTAGGGTTACGTTTAGGGGGTAGAATTAGGGTTAGGGTTAGGGTTAAGGGATAGGATTAGGGATAAGTGTTGGGCTTAGGGTTAGGTTTTAGTGTTAGGGTTAGCATTAAGGATTAGGGTTAGGGTCAGGGTTAAATGCTTGGGTGCGGATAATGGTTAGGGTCAGGGTTAAGGTTCACGGAAAGGGTTAGTGTTAAGGGTTACGGGTAGGTTTAGGGTTCAGGGTTAGAGTTAGCATTAGGGCTTAAGGTTAGGATTAGGCGGTAGGTTAGATTTAGGGTTAGATCTAGGCGTTAGGGTAAGGGCTAGCGTTAGGGTTAAGAGATAGGGTTAGGTTTAATGCTTAGGATTAGGGTTAGGGTTTGGGGTTAAAGTAAGTGTTAGGGGTTAGGTTTAAGGATCCAAGGTTAGGGTTATTTTTAGCTGTAGTGTTAGGGTTAGGGATAAGGGATCCCATTAGCATTAAGGGTCTTCCTTACAGTAGGGATAAGGGTTAGGCTTAGAGTTAAAGGTTAAGGTTAGGGTCAGTGTTAAGATTTAGGGTGAGGGTTAACGGTTAGGGTAAAGGTTAAGCATTAGGGTTAGGGATTAGTGATTAGGGTTTTTGGTTAGTGTTAGGGTTAGCGGTTAGGAGTTAGTGTTTTATGAAGGGGTATGGTTAGAATTAGGATTGGGGTTAGAGTGAGGGTGAGGTTTAGGGGTTAGGTTTAGGGGTTAGTTTTAGGGTAAAAGGATAGGATTAGGGTTACGGGTTGGGCTTAGGTTTAGGGTTAAAGTTTACTGCTAGGGTTAGGGATAGGGTTCAGGGTTAGCTTTAGGGGTTCTGGTTAGGGTTAGGTGTTAGGTTAGTGTCAGGGTTAGGTCCAGTCTTGAGGGTTAGGTTTAGGGTTAGCTTTAAGAGCTAGGGTTAGGTTTATTGCTTAGGATTAGGATTAGGGTTAAGGGTTAGGGTAAGGCTTAGGGGTTAGGGTGAAGGGTTAGGGTCAAGGGTTAGGGTTTTTGTTAGTCATAGCGTTGGGGTTAGAAGGGTTACTGTCAGTGTTAGGGTTGTAGGTAGGGTTACGGTTAGGGTTAGCGGTTTAGAATTAGGGTTAGGGATTAGGTGTCACAGTGATGACTAGGAGATAGGGTTAGAATTATGGGATAGGGGTTGTTCTCAGGAAATGGGTTATGCATTAACGTTAGGATAAGAGGTTAAAGTTAGGCGCACGGTGAGGTTTACGTGTTAAGGGGAGAAATAGGAACAGGGTTGGGTGTTATGTTCAGGGTTAGGGTTATCTGTTAAAGGTATTGTTTATGCTTAGCGCACGGGCCCTGTCTGCATTGGGCGGGCGGGGGGAGTTTAGGGGGCTGGGATTGTACCCGGGAACCCACTCTATCATACTCTAGGTATGGGCCCGTGCGTTTCATGCAGGACGCAATGGTAGAGCCTCCTTTCACGCATGGCATGGGAGGATTGCAGGCTTTCTAAACTCTAAGAAAGCAAGAAGTCTGAGAATTAGATTTAGGGTTAGGATTCTGGTTAGGGTTAAGGATGAAGTTTAGTGTTAGGGTGAGGGCTTAGGGTTAGGGATTAGGGTTAGGGTTAAAGGTTACTCTTAGGTTTAACGGTTACACTTTGGTTTAGGGTTCAGGTTTACGGTTAGGGTTAAGATGAGGGGTTAGGGTTTGGTACAGGGTTAGGGATAAGTGTTAGGTTTAGGGTTGAAGATTAGGATTAGGGTTAGGATTAAAGGTTAGCGTGAGAGTTAACGCTTAGTGTTAAGGTTAAGAGTTAGGGTTTAGGGTTAGGGTTAGGGTTAGGGTTAGTTTTAGGGTTAGAGTTATGTGCTATGGTTTGTGTTAGAGGTTAGGGTTAGGTTTACTGGTCACGGTTAGGGTTACGTTTAGGGGGTAGCATTAGGGTTAGGGTTAGGGTTAGGGTTAAGGGATAGGATTAGGGATAAGTGTTGGGCTTAGGGTTAGGGTTTAGTGTTAGGGTTAGCATTAAGGATTAGGGTTAGGGTCAGGGTTAAATGCTTGGGTGCGGGTAATGGTTAGGGTCAGGGTTAAGGTTCACGGATAGGGTTAGTGTTAAGGGTTACGGGTAGGTTTAGGGTTCAGGGTTAGAGTTAGCATTAGGGCTTAAGGTTAGGATTAGGCGGTAGGTTAGATTTAGGGTTAGATCTAGGCCTTAGGGTAAGGGCTAGCGTTAGGGTTAAGAGATAGGGTTAGGTTTAATTCTTAGGATTAGGGTTAGGGTTTGGGGTGAAAGTAAGTGTTAGGGGTTAGGTTTAAGGATCAAAGGTTAGGGTTATTTTTAGCTGTAGTGTTAGGGTTAGGGATAAGGGATCCCATTAGCATTAAGGGTCTTCCTTACTGTAGGGTTAAGGGTTAGGCTTAGAGTTAAAGGTTAAGGTTAGGGTCAGTGTTAAGATTTAGGGTGAAGGTTAACGGTTAGAGTAAAGGTTAAGCATTAGGGTTAGGGATTAGTGATTAGGGTTTTTGGTTAGTGTTAGGGTTAGCGGTTAGGAGTTAGTGTTTTATGAAGGGGTATGGTTAGAATTAGGATTGGGGTTAGAGTTAGGGTGAGGTATAGGGGTTAGGTTTAGGGGTAAGTTTTAGGGTAAAAGGATAGGATTAGGGTTACGGGTTGGGCTTAGGTTTAGGGTTAAAGTTTACTGCTAGGGTCAGGGATAGGGTTCAGGGTTAGCTTTAGGGGTTCTGGTTACGGTTAGGTGTTAGGTTAGTGTCAGGGTTAGGTCTAGTCGTGAGGGTAAGGTTTAGGGTTAGCTTTAAGAGCTAGGGTTAGGTTTAATGGTTAGGATTAGGATTAGGGTTAAGGGTTAGGGTAAGGCTTAGGGGTTAGGGTGAAGGGTTAGGGTCAAGGGTTAGGGTTTTTGTGAGGCATAGCGTTGGGGTTAGAAGTAAGGGTTACTGTCAGTGTTAGGGTAGTAGGTAAGGTTACGGTTAGGGTTAGCGGTTTAGAATTAGGGTTAGGGATTAGGTGTCACAGTGATGACTAGGAGATAGGGTTAGAATTATGGGATAGAGGTTGTTCTCAGGAAATGGGTTATGCATTAACGTTAGGATAAGAGGTTAAAGTTAGGCGCACGGTGAGGTTTACGTGTTAAGGGGAGAAATAGGAACAGGGTTGGGTGTTATGTTCAGGGTTAGGGTTATCTGTTAAAGGTATTGTTTATGCTTAGCGCACGGGCCCTGTCTGCATTAGGCGGGCGGGGGGAGTTTAGGGGGCTGGAATTGTACCCGGGAACCCACTCTATCATACTCTGGGTATGGGCCCGTGGGTTTCATGCAGGAAGCAGTGGTAGAGCCTCCTTTCACGCATGGCATGGGAGGATTGCAGGCTTTCTAAACTCTAAGAAAGCAAGAAGTCTGAGAATTAGCTTTAGGGTTAGGATTCTGGTTAGGGTTAAGGATGAAGTTTAGTGTTAGGGTGAGGGCTTAGGGTTAGGGATTAGGGTTAGGGTTAAAGGTTACTCTTAGGTTTAACGGTTACACTTTGGTTTAGGGTTGAGGTTTACGGTTAGGGTTAAGATGAGGGGTTAGGGTTTGGTACAGGGTTAGGGATAAGTGTTAGGTTTAGGGTTGAAGATTAGGATTAGGGTTAGGATTAAAGGTTAGCGTGAGAGATAACGCTTAGGGTTAAGGTTAAGAGTTAGGGTTTAGGGTTAGGGTTAGGGTTAGGGTTAGTTTTAGGGTTAGAGTTATGTGCTATGGTTTCTGTTAGAGGTTAGGGTTAGGTTTACTGGTCACGGATAGGGTTACGTTTGGGCGTAGCATTAGGGTTAGGGTTAGGGTTAAGGGATAGGATTAGGGTTAAGTGTTGGGCTTAGGGTTAGGGTTTAGTGTTAGGGTTAGCATTAAGGATTAGGGTTAGCGTCAGGGTTAAATGCTTGGGTGCGGGTAATGGTTAGGGTCAGGGTTAATGTTCACGGATGGGGTTACTGTTAATGGTTACGGGTAGGTTTAGGGTTCAGGGTTAGTGTTAGCATTAGGGCTTAAGGTTAGGATTAGGCGGTAGGTTAGATTTAGGGTTAGATCTAGGCGTTAGGGTAAGGGCTAGCGTTAGGGTTAAGAGATAGGGTTAGGTTTAATGCTTAGGATTAGGGTTAGGGTTTGGGGTCAAAGTAAGTGTTAGGGGTTAGGTTTAAGGATCCAAGGTTAGGGTTATTTTTAGCTGTAGTGTTAGGGTTAGGGATAAGGGATCCCATTAGCATTAAGGGTCTTCCTTACTGTAGGGTTAAGGGTTAGGCTTATAGTTAAAGGTTAAGGTTAGGGTCAGTGTTAAGATTTAGGGTGAGGGTTAACGGTTAGGGTAAAGGTTAAGCGTTAGGGTTAGGGATTAGTGATTAGGGTTTTTGGTTAGTGTTAGGGTTAGCGGTTAGGAGTTAGTGTTTTATGAAGGGGTATGGTTAGAATGAGGATTGGGGTTAGAGTTAGGGTGAGGTATAGGGGTTAGTTTTAGGGTAACAGGATAGGATTAGGGTTACGGGTTGGGCTTAGGTTTAGGGTTAAAGTTTACTGCTAGGGTTAGGGATAGGGTTCAGGGTTAGCTTTAGGGGTTCTGGTTAGGGTTAGGTGTTAGGTTAGTGTCAGGGATAGGTCTAGTCGTGAGGGTAAGGTTTAGGGTTAGCTTTAAGAGCTAGGGTTAGGTTTAATGGTTAGGATTAGGATTAGGGTTAAGGGTTAGGGTAAGGCTTAGGGGTTAGGGTGAAGGTTTAGGCTCAAGGGTTAGGGTTTTTGTTAGTCATAGCGTTGGGATTAGAAGTAAGGGTTACTGTCAGTGTTAGGGTTGTAGGTAGGGTTACGGTTAGGGTTAGCGGTTTAGAATTAGGGTTAGGGATTAGGTGTCACAGTGATGACTAGGAGATAGGGTTAGAATTATGGGATAGGAGTTGTTCTCAGGAAATGGGTTATGCATTAACGTTAGGATAAGAGGTTAAAGTTAGGCGCACGGTGAGGTTTACGTGTTAAGGGGAGAAATAGGAACAGGGTTGGGTGTTATGTTCAGGGTTAGGGTTATCTGTTAAAGGTATTGTTTTTGCTTAGCGCACGGGCCCTGTCTGCATTAGGCGGGCGGGGGGAGTTTAGGGGGCTGGGATTGTACCCGGGAACCCACTTTATCATACTCTGGGTATGGTCCCGTGGTTTTCATGCAGGACACAGTGGTAGAGCCTCCTTTCACGCATGGCATGGGAGGATTGCAGACTTTCTAAACTCTAAGAAAGCAAGAAGTCTGAGAATTAGATTTAGTGTTAGGATTATGGTAAGGGTTAAGGATGAAGTTTAGTGTTAGGGTGAGGGCTGAGGGTTAGGGATTAGGGTTAGGGTTAAAGGTTACTCTTAGGTTTAACGGTTACACTTTGGTTTAGTGTTGAGGTTTACGGTTAGGGTTAAGATGAGGGGTTAGGATTTGGTACAGGGTTAGGGATAAGTGTTAGGTTTAGGGTTGAAGATTAGGATTAGGGTTAGGATTAAAGGTTAGCGTGAGAGATAACGCTTAGGGTTAAGGTTAAGAATTAGGGTTTAGGGTTAGGGTTAGGGTTAGGGTTAGTTTTAGGGTTAGAGTTATGTGCTATGGTTTGTGTTAGAGGTTAGGGTTAGGTTTACTGGTCACGGTTAGGGTTACGTTTAGGGGGTAGCATTAGGGTTAGGGTTAGGGTTAGGGTTAAGGATAGGATTAGGGATAAGTGTTGGGCTTAGGGTTAGGGTTTAGTGTTAGGGTTAGCATTAAGGATTAGGGTTAGGGTCAGGGTTAAATGCTTGGGTGCGTGTAATGGTTAGGGTCAGGGTTAAGGTTCACGGATAGGGTTAGTGTTAAGGGTTACGGGTAGGTTTAGGGTTCAGGGTTAGAGTTAGCATTAGGGCTTAAGGTTAGGATTAGGCGGTAGGTTAGATTTAGGGTTAGATCTAGGCCTTAGGGTAAGGGCTAGCGTTAGGGTTAAGAGATAGGGTTAGGTTTAATGCTTAGGTTTAGGGTTAGGGTTTGGGGTGAAAGCAAGTGTTAGGGGTTCGGTTTAAGGATCCAAGGTTAGGGTTACTTTTAGCTGTAGTGTTAGGGTTAGGGATAAGGGATCCCATTAGCATTAAGGGTCTTCCTTACTGTAGGGTTAAGGGATAGGCTTAGAGTTAAAGGTTAAGGTTAGGGTCAGTGTTAAGATTTATGGTGAGGGTTAATGGTTAGGGTAAAGGTTAAGCGTTAGGGTTAGGGTTTAGTGATTAGGGTTTTTGGTTAGTGTTAGGGTTAGCGGTTAGGAGTTAGTGTTTTATGAAGGGGTATGGTTAGAATTAGGATTGGGGTTAGAGTTAGGGTGAGGTATAGGGGTTAGGTTTAGGGGTTAGTTTTAGGGTAAAAGGATAGGATTAGGGTTACGGGTTGCGCTTAGCTTTAGGGTTAAAGTTTACTGCTAGGGTTAGGGATAGGGTTCAGGGTTAGCTTTAGGGGTTCTGGTTACGGTTAGGTGTTAGGTTAGTGTCAGGGTTAGGTCTAGTCGTGAGGGTAAGGTTTAGGGTTAGCTTTAAGAACTAGGGTTAGGTTTAATGGTTAGGATTAGGATTAGGGTTAAGCGTTAGGGTAAGGCTTAGGGGTTAGGGTGAAGGGTTAGGGTCAAGGGTTAGGGTTTTTGTGAGGCATAGCGTTGGGGTTAGAAGTAAGGGTTACTGTCAGTGTTAGTGTTGTAGGTAGGGTTACGGTTAGGGTTAGCGGTTTAGAATTAGGGTTAGGGATTAGGTGTGACAGTGATCACTAGGAGATAGGGTTAGTATTATGGGATAGGGTTTGTTCTCAGGAAATGGGTTATGCATTAACGTTAGCATAAGAGGTTAAAGTTAGGCGCACGGTGAGGTTTACGTGTTAAGGGGAGAAATGGGAACACGGTTGGGTGTTATGTTCAGGGTTAGGGTTATCTGTTAAAGGTATTGTTTATGCTTAGCGCACGGGACCTGTCTGCATTAGGCGGGCGGGGGGAGTTTAGGGGGCTGGGCTTGTACCCGGGAACCCACTCTATCATACTCTGGGTATGGGCCCGTGTGTTTCATGCAGAAACACAGTGGTAGAGCCTCCTTTCACGCATGGCATGGGAGGATTGCAGGCTTTCTAAACTCTAAGAAAGCAAGAAGTCTGAGAATTAGATTTAGGGTTAGGATTCTGGTTATGGTTAAGGATGAAGTTTAGTGTTAGGGTGAGGGCTTAGGGTTAGGGATTAGGGTTAGGGTTAAAGGTTACTCTTAGGTTTAACGGTTACACTTTGGTTTAGGGTTGAGGTTTACGGTTAGGGTTAAGATGAGGGGTTACGGTTTGGTACAGGGTTAGGGTTAAGTGTTAGGTTTAGGGTTGAAGATTAGGATTAGGGTTAGGATTAAAGGTTAGCGTGAGAGTTAACGCTTAGGGTTAAGGTTAAGTGTTAGGGTTTAGGGTTAGGGTTAGGGTTAGGGTTAGTTTTAGGGTTAGAGTTATGTGCTATGGTTTGTGTTAGAGGTTAGGGTTAGGTTTACTGGTCACGGTTATGGATACGTTTAGGGGGTAGCATTAGGGTTAGGGTTAGGGTTAAGGGATAGGATTAGGGATAAGTGTTGGGCTTAGGGTTAGGGTTTAGTGTTAGGGTTAGCATTAAGGATTAGGGTTAGGGTCAGGGTTAAATGCTTGGGTGCGGGTAATGGTTAGGGTCAGGGTTAAGGTTCACGGAAAGGGTTAGTGTTAAGGGTTACGGGTAGGTTTAGGGTTCAGGGTTAGAGTTAGCATTAGGGCTTAAGGTTAGGATTAGGCGGTAGGTTAGATTTAGGGTTAGATCTAGGCGTTAGGGTAAGGGCTAGCGTTAGGGTTAAGAGATAGGGTTAGGTTTAATGCTTAGGATTAGGGTTAGGGTTTGGGGTTAAAGTAAGTGTTAGGGGTTAGGTTTAAGGATCCAAGGTTAGGGTTATTTTTAGCTGTAGTGTTAGGGTTAGGGATAAGGGATCCCATTAGCATTAAGGGTCTTCCTTACAGTAGGGTTAAGGGTTAGGCTTAGAGTTAAAGGTTAAGGTTAGGGTCAGTGTTAAGATTTAGGGTGAGGGTTAATGGTTAGGGTAAAGGTTAAGCGTTAGGGTTAGGGATTAGTGATTAGGGTTTTTGGTTAGTGTTAGGGTTAGCGGTTAGGAGTTAGTGTTTTATGAATGGGTATGGTTAGAATGAGGATTGGGGTTAGAGTGAGGGTGAGGTTTAGGGGTTAGGTTTAGGGGTTAGTTCTAGGGTAAAAGGATAGGATTAGGGTTACGGGTTGGGCTTAGGTTTAGGGTTAAAGTTTACTGCTAGGGTTAGGGATAGGGTTCAGGGTTAGCTTTAGGGGTTCTGGTTAGGGTCAGGTGTTAGGTTAGTGTCAGGGTTAGGTCCAGTCTTGAGGGTTAGGTTTAGGGTTAGCTTTAAGAGCTAGGGTTAGGTTTATTGCTTAGGATTAGGATTAGGGTTAAGGGTTAGGGTAAGGCTTAGGGGTTAGGGTGAAGGGTTAGGGTCAAGGGTTAGGGTTTTTCTTAGTCATAGCGTTGGGGTTAGAAGGGTTACTGTCAGTGTTAGGGTTGTAGGTAGGGTTACGGTTAGGGTTAGCGGTTTAGAATTAGGGTTAGGGATTAGGTGTCACAGTGATGACTAGGAGATAGGGTTAGAATTATGGGATAGGGGTTGTTCTCAGGAAATGGGTTATGCATTAACGTTAGGATAAGAGGTTAAAGTTAGGCGCACGGTGAGGTTTACGTGTTAAGGGGAGAAATAGGAACGGGGTTGGGTGTTATGTTCAGGGTTAGGGTTATCTGTTAAAGGTATTGTTTATGCTTAGCGCACGGGCCCTGTCTGCATTGGGCGGGCGGGGGGAGTTTAGGGGGCTGGGATTGTACCCGGGAACCCACTCTATCATACTCTTGGTATGAGCCCGTGGGTTTCATGCAGGACGCAGTGGTAGAGCCTCCTTTCACGCATGGCATGGGAGGATTGCAGGCTTTCTAAACTCTAAGAAAGCAAGAAGTCTGTGAATTAGATTTAGGGTTAGGATTATGGTTAGGGTTAAGGATGAAGTTTAGTGTTAGGGTGAGGGCTTAGGGTTAGGGATTAGGGTTAGGGTTAAAGGTTACTCTTAGGTTTAACGGTTACACTTTGGTTTAGGGTTCAGGTTTACGGTTAGGGTTAAGATGAGGGGTTAGGGTTTGGTACAGGGTTAGGGATAAGTGTTAGGTTTAGGGTTGAAGATTAGGATTAGGGTTAGGATTAAAGGTTAGCGTGAGAGTTAACGCTTAGTGTTAAGGTTAAGAGTTAGGGTTTAGGGTTAGGGTTAGGGTTAGGGTTAGTTTTAGGGTTAGAGTTATGTGCTATGGTTTATGTTAGAGGTTAGGGTTAGGTTTACTGGTCACGGTTAGGGTTACGTTTAGGGGGTAGCATTAGGGTTAGGGTTAGGGTTAAGGGATAGGATTAGGGATAAGTGTTGGGCTTAGGGTTAGGGTTTAGTGTTAGGGTTAGCATTAAGGATTAGGGTTAGGGTCAGGGTTAAATGCTTGGGTGCGGGTAATGGTTAGGGTCAGGGTTAAGGTTCACGGATAGGGTTAGTGTTAAGGGTTACGGGAAGGTTTAGGGTTCAGGGTTAGTGTTAGCATTAGAGCTTAAGGTTAGGATTAGGCGGTAGGTTAGATTTAGGGTTAGATCTAGGCGTTAGGGTAAGGGCTAGCGTTAGGGTTAAGAGATAGGGTTAGGTTTAATGCTTAGGATTAGGGTTAGGGTTTGGGGTCAAAGTAAGTGTTAGGGGTTAGGTTTAAGGATCCAAGGTTAGGGTTATTTTTAGCTGTAGTGTTAGGGTTAGGGATAAGGGATCCCATTAGCATTAAGGGTCTTCCTTACTGTAGGGTTAAGGGTTAGGCTTATAGTTAAAGGTTAAGGTTAGGGTCAGTGTTAAGATTTAGGGTGAGGGTTAACGGTTAGGGTAAAGGTTAAGCGTTAGGGTTAGGGATTAGTGATTAGGGTTTTTGGTTAGTGTTAGGGTTAGCGGTTAGGAGTTAGTGTTTTATGAAGGGGTATGGTTAGAATGAGGATTGGGGTTAGAGTTAGGGTGAGGTATAGGGGTTAGTTTTAGGGTAACAGGATAGGATTAGGGTTACGGGTTGGGCTTAGGTTTAGGGTTAAAGTTTACTGCTAGGGTTAGGGATAGGGTTCAGGGTTAGCTTTAGGGGTTCTGGTTAGGGTTAGGTGTTAGGTTAGTGTCAGGGTTAGGTCTAGTCGTGAGGGTAAGGTTTAGGGTTAGCTTTAAGAGCTAGGGTTAGGTTTAATGGTTAGGATTAGGATTAGGGTTAAGGGTTAGGGTAAGGCTTAGGGGTTAGGGTGAAGGTTTAGGGTCAAGGGTTAGGGTTTTTGTTAGGCATAGCGTTGGGATTAGAAGTAAGGGTTACTGTCAGTGTTAGGGTTGTAGGTAGGGTTACGGTTAGGGTTAGCGGTTTAGAATTAGGGTTAGGGATTAGGTGTCACAGTGATGACTAGGAGATAGGGTTAGAATTATGGGATAGGAGTTGTTCTCAGGAAATGGGTTATGCATTAACGTTAGGATAAGAGGTTAAAGTTAGGCGCACGGTGAGGTTTACGTGTTAAGGGGAGAAATAGGAACAGGGTTGGGTGTTATGATCAGGGTTAGGGTTATCTGTTAAAGGTATTGTTTTTGCTTAGCGCACGGGCCCTGTCTGCATTAGGCGGGCGGGGGGAGTTTAGGGGGCTGGGATTGTACCCGGGAACCCACTTTATCATACTCTGGGTATGGTCCCGTGGTTTTCATGCAGGACACAGTGGTAGAGCCTCCTTTCACGCATGGCATGGGAGGATTGCAGATTTTCTAAACTCTAAGAAAGCAAGAAGTCTGAGAATTAGATTTAGTGTTAGGATTATGGTAAGGGTTAAGGATGAAGTTTAGTGTTAGGGTGAGGGCTGAGGGTTAGGGATTAGGGTTAGGGTTAAAGGTTACTCTTAGGTTTAACGGTTACACTTTGGTTTAGGGTTGAGGTTTACGGTTAGGGTTAAGATGAGGGGTTAGGATTTGGTACAGGGTTAGGGATAAGTGTTAGGTTTAGGGTTGAAGATTAGGATTAGGGTTAGGATTAAAGGTTAGCGTGAGAGATAACGCTTAGTGTTAAGGTTAAGAATTAGGGTTTAGGGTTAGGGTTAGGGTTAGGGTTAGTTTTAGGGTTAGAGTTATGTGCTATGGTTTGTGTTAGAGGTTAGGGTTAGGTTTACTGGTCACGGTTAGGGTTACGTTTAGGGGGTAGCATTAGGGTTAGGGTTAGGGTTAGGGTTAAGGATAGGATTAGGGATAAGTGTTGGGCTTAGGGTTAGGGTTTAGTGTTAGGGTTAGCATTAAGGATTAGGGTTAGGGTCAGGGTTAAATGCTTGGGTGCGTGTAATGGTTAGGGTCAGGGTTAAGGTTCACGGATAGGGTTAGTGTTAAGGGTTACGGGTAGGTTTAGGGTTCAGGGTTAGAGTTAGCATTAGGGCTTAAGGTTAGGATTAGGCGGTAGGTTAGATTTAGGGTTAGATCTAGGCCTTAGGGTAAGGGCTAGCGTTAGGGTTAAGAGATAGGGTTAGGTTTAATGCTTAGGTTTAGGGTTAGGGTTTGGGGTGAAAGCAAGTGTTAGGGGTTCGGTTTAAGGATCCAAGGTTAGGGTTATTTTTAGCTGTATTGTTAGGGTTAGGGATAAGGGATCCCATTAGCATTAAGGGTCTTCCTTACTGTAGGGTTAAGGGATAGGCTTAGAGTTAAAGGTTAAGGTTAGGGTCAGTGTTAAGATTTATGGTGAGGGTTAATGGTTAGGGTAAAGGTTAAGCGTTAGGGTTAGGGATTAGTGATTAGGGTTTTTGGTTAGTGTTAGGGTTAGCGTTTAGGAGTTAGTGTTTTATGAAGGGGTATGGTTAGAATTAGGATTGGGGTTAGAGTTAGGGTGAGGTATAGGGGTTAGGTTTAGGGGTTAGTTTTAGGGTAAAAGGATAGGATTAGGGTTACGGGTTGCGCTTAGCTTTAGGGTTAAAGTTTACTGCTAGGGTTAGGGATAGGGTTCAGGGTTAGCTTTAGGGGTTCTGGTTACGGTTAGGTGTTAGGTTAGTGTCAGGGTTAGGTCTAGTCGTGAGGGTAAGGTTTAGGGTTAGCTTTAAGAGCTAGGGTTAGGTTTAATGGTTAGGATTAGGATTAGGGTTAAGCGTTAGGGTAAGGCTTAGGGGTTAGGGTGAAGGGTTAGGGTCAAGGGTTAGGGTTTTTGTGAGGCATAGCGTTGGGGTTAGAAGTAAGGGTTACTGTCAGTGTTAGTGTTGTAGGTAGGGTTACGGTTAGGGTTAGCGGTTTAGAATTAGGGTTAGGGATTAGGTGTGACAGTGATCACTAGGAGATAGGGTTAGTATTATGGGATAGGGTTTGTTCTCAGGAAATGGGTTATGCATTAACGTTAGCATAAGAGGTTAAAGTTAGGCGCACGGTGAGGTTTACGTGTTAAGGGGAGAAATGGGAACAGGGTTGGGTGTTATGTTCAGGGTTAGGGTTATCTGTTAAAGGTATTGTTTATGCTTAGCGCACGGGACCTGTCTGCATTAGGCGGGCGGGGGGAGTTTAGGGGGCTGGGCTTGTACCCGGGAACCCACTCTATCATACTCTGGGTATGGGCCCGTGTGTTTCATGCAGAAACACAGTGGTAGAGCCTCCTTTCACGCATGGCATGGGAGGATTGCAGGCTTTCTAAACTCTAAGAAAGCAAGAAGTCTGAGAATTAGATTTAGGGTTAGGATTCTGGTTAAGGTTAAGGATGAAGTTTAGTGTTAGGGTGAGGGCTTAGGGTTAGGGATTAGGGTTAGGGTTAAAGGTTACTCTTAGGTTTAACGGTTACACTTTGGTTTAGGGTTGAGGTTTACGGTTAGGGTTAAGATGAGGGGTTACGGTTTGGTACAGGGTTAGGGTTAAGTGTTAGGTTTAGGGTTGAAGATTAGGATTAGGGTTAGGATTAAAGGTTAGCGTGAGAGTTAACGCTTAGGGTTAAGGTTAAGTGTTAGGTTTTAGGGTTAGGGTTAGGGTTAGGGTTAGTTTTAGGGTTAGAGTTATGTGCTATGGTTTGTGTTAGAGGTTAGGGTTAGGTTTACTGGTCACGGTTATGGATACGTTTAGGGGGTAGCATTAGGGTTAGGGTTAGGGTTAAGGGATAGGATTAGGGATAAGTGTTGGGCTTAGGGTTAGGGTTTAGTGTTAGGGTTAGCATTAAGGATTAGGGTTAGGGTCAGGGTTAAATGCTTGGGTGCGGGTAATGGTTAGGGTCAGGGTTAAGGTTCACGGAAAGGGTTAGTGTTAAGGGTTACGGGTAGGTTTAGGGTTCAGGGTTAGAGTTAGCATTAGGGCTTAAGGTTAGGATTAGGCGGTAGGTTAGATTTAGGGTTAGATCTAGGCGTTAGGGTAAGGGCTAGCGTTAGGGTTAAGAGATAGGGTTAGGTTTAATGCTTAGGATTAGGGTTAGGGTTTGGGGTGAAAGTAAGTGTTAGGGGTTAGGTTTAAGGATCCAAGGTTAGGGTTATTTTTAGCTGTAGTGTTAGGGTTAGGGATAAGGGATCCCATTAGCATTAAGGGTGTTCCTTACTGTAGGGTTAAGGGTTAGGCTTAGACTTAAAGGTTAATGTTAGGGTCAGGGTTAAGATTTAGGGTGAGGGTTAACGGTTAGGGTAAATGTTAAGCGTTAGGGTTAGGGATTAGTGATTAGGGTTTTTGGTTAGTGTTAGGGTTAGCGGTTAGGAGTTAGTGTTTTATGAAGGGGTATGGTTAGATTTACGATTGGGGTTAGAGTGAGGGTGAGGTTTAGGGGTTAGGTTTAGGGGTTAGTTTTAGGGTAAAAGGATAGGATTAGGGTTACGGCTTGCGCTTAGGTTTAGGGTTAAAGTTTACTGCTGGGGTTAGGGATAGGGTTCAGGGTTAGCTTTAGGGGTTCTGGTTAGGGTTAGGTGTTAGGTTAGTGTCAGGGCTAGGTCTAGTCGTGAGGGTAAGGTTTAGGGTTAGCTTTAAGAGCTAGGGTTAGGTTTAATGGTTAGGATTAGGATTAGGGTTAAGGGTTAGGGTAAGGCTTAGGGGTTAGGGTGAAGGGTTAGGGTCAAGGGTTAGGGTTTTTGTGAGGCATAGCGTTGAGGTGAGAAGTAAGGGTTACTGTCAGTTTTAGGGTTGTAGGTAGGGTTCCGGTTAGGGTTAGCGGTTTAGAATTAGGGTTAGGGATTAGGTGTCACAGTGATGACTAGGAGATAGGGTTAGAATTATGGGATGGGGTTGTTCTCAGGAAATGGGTTATGCATTAACGTTAGGATAAGAGGTTAAAGTTAGGCGCACGGTGAGGTTTACGTGTTAAGGGGAGAAATAGGAACAGAGTTCGGTGTTATGTTGAGGGTTAGGGTTATCGCTTAAAGGTATTGTTTATGCTAAGCACACGGGCCCTGTCTGCATTAGGTGGGCGGGGGGACTTTAGGCGGCTGGGATTGTACCCGGGAACCCACTCTATCATACTCTGGGTATGGGCCCGTGGGTTTCATGCAGGAAGCAGTGGTAGAGCCTCCTTTGACGCATGGCATGGGAGGATTGCAGGCTTTCTAAACTCTAAGAAAGCAAGAAGTCTGAGAATTAGATTTAGGGTTAGGATTCTGGTTAGGGTTAAGGATGAAGTTTAGTGTTAGAGTGAGGGCTTAGGGTTAGGGAATAGGGTTAAGGTTAAAGGTTATTCTTAGTTTTAACGGTTACACTTTGGTTTAGGATTGAGGTTTACGGTTAGGGTTAAGATGAGGGGTTAGGGTTTGGTACAGGGTTAGGGTTAAGTGTTAGGTTTAGGGTTGAAGATTAGGATTAGGGTTAGGATTAAAGGTTAGCGTGAGAGTTAACGCTTAGGGTTAAGGTTAAGAGTTAGGGTTCAGGGTTAGGGTTAGGGTTAGTTTTAGGGTTAGAGTTATGTGCTATGGTTTGTGTTAGAGGTTAGGGTTAGGTTTACTGGTCAAGGTTAGGGTTACGTTTAGGGTTTAGCATTAGGGTTAGGATTAGGGTTAGGGTTAAGGGATAGGATTAGGGTTAAGTGTTCGGCTTAGGGTTAGGGTTTAGTGTTAGGGTTAGCATTAAGGATTAGGGTTAGGGTCAAGGTTAAATGCTTGGGTGCGGGTAATGGTCAGGGTCAGGCTTAAGGTTCACGGATAGGGTTAGTTTTAAGGTTTACGGGTAGGTTTAGGGTTCAGGGTTAGTGTTAGCATTAGGGCTTAAGGTTAGGATTAGGCGGTAGGTTAGATGTAGGGTTAGATCTAGGCGTTAGGGTAAGGGCTAGCGTTAGGGTTAAGAGATAGGGTTAGGATTAATGCTTAGGATTAGGGTTAGGGTTTGGGGTTAAAGTAAGTGTTAGGGGTTAGGTTTAAGGATCCAAGGTTAGGGTTATTTTTAGCTGTAGTGTTAGGGTTAGGGAAAAGGGATCCCATTAGCATTAACGGTCTTCCTTACTGTAGGGTTAAGGGTTAGGCTTAGAGTTAAAGGTTAAGGTTAGGGTCAGTGTTAAGATTTAGGGTGAGGGTTAACGGTTAGGGTAAAGGTTAAGCGTTAGGGTTAGGGATTAGTGATTAGGGTTTTTGGTTAGTGTTAGGGTTAGCGGTTAGGAGTTAGTGTTTTATGAAGGGGTATGGTTAGAATTAGGATTGGGGTTAGAGTTAGGGTGAGGTATAGGGGTTAGTTTTATGATAAAAGGATAGGATTACGGTTACGGGTTGGGCTTAGGTTTAGGGTTAAAGTTTACTGCTGGGGTTAGGGATAGGGTTCAGGGTTAGCTTTAGAGGTTCCGGTTAGGGTTAGGTGTTAGGTTAGTGTCAGGGTTAGGTCTAGTCGTGAGGGTAAGGTTTAGGGTTAGCTTTAAGAGCTAGGGTTAGGTTTAATGGTTAGGATTAGGATTAGGGTTAAAGGTTAGGGTCAGGCTTAGGGGGTAGGGTGAAGGGTTAGGGTGAAGGGTTAGGGTTTTTGTTAGGCATAGCGTTGGGGTTAGAAGTAAGGGTTACTGTCAGTGTTAGGGTTGTAGGTAGGGTTACGGTTAGGGTTAGCGGTTTAGAATTAGGGTTAGGGATTAGGTGTCACAGTGATGACTAGGAGATAGGGTTAGAATTATGCGATAAAGGTTGTTCTCAGGAAATGGGTTATGCATTAACGTTAGGATAAGAGGTTAAAGTTAGGCGCACGGTGAGGTTTACATGTTAAGGGGAGAAATAGGAACAGGGTTGGGTGTTATGTTCAGGGTTAGGGTTATCTGTTAAAGGTATTGTTTATGCTTAGCGCACGGGCCCTGTCTGCATTAGGCGGGCGGGGGGAGTTTAGGGGGTTGGGATTGTACCCGGGAACCCACTCTGTCATAGTCTGGGTATGGGCCCGTGGGTTTCATGGAGGACACAGTGGTAGAGCCTTCTTTCACGCATGGCATGGGTGGATTGCAGGCTTTCTAAACTCTAAGAAAGCAAGAAGTCTGAGAATTAGATTTAGGGTTAGGATTCTGGTTAGGGATAAGGATGAAGTTTAGTGTTAGGGTGAGGGCTTAGGGTTAGGGATTAGCGTTAGGGTTAAAGGTTACTCTTAGGTTTAACGGTTACACTTTGGTTTAGGGTTGAGGTTTATGGTTAGGGTTAAGATGAGGGGTTAGGGTTTGGTACAGGCTTAGGGTTAAGTGTTAGGTTTAGGGTTGAAGATTAGGATCAGGGTTAGGATTAAAGGTTAGCGTGAGAGTTAACGCTTAGGGTTAACGTTAAGAGTTAGGGTTTAGGGTTAGGGTCAGGGTTAGGGTTAGTTTTAGGGTTAGAGTTATGTGCTATGGTTTGTGTTAGAGGTTAGGGTTAGGTTTACTGGTCACGGTTAGGGTTACGTTTAGGGGGTACCATTAGGGTTACGGTTAGGGTTAAGGGATAGGATTAGGGATATGTGTTGGGCTTAGGGTTAGGGTTTGGTGTTAGGGTTAGC
>NC_091010.1:32500-82500 GCF_041146395.1 Eulemur rufifrons | reverse complement strand
GCATTATCGTTAGCATAAGAGGTTAAAGTTAGGCGCACGGTGAGGTTTACGTGTTAAGGAGAGAAATAGGAACAGGGTTGGGTGTTATGTTCAGGGTTAGGGTTATCTGTTAAAGGTATTGTTTATGCTTAGCGCACGGGCCCTGTCTGCATTAGGCGGGCGGGGGGAGTTTAGGGGGCTGGGGTTGTACCCGGGAACCCACTCTATCATACTCTGGGTATGGGCCCGTGGGTTTCATGCAGGACACAGTGGTAGAGCCTCCATTCACGCATGGCATGGGAGGATTGCAGGCTTTCTAAACTCTAAGAAAGCAAGAAGTCTGAGAATTAGATTTAGGGTTAGGATTATGCTTAGGGTTAAGGATTAAGTTTAGTGTTAGGGTGAGGGCTTAGGGTTAGGGCTTAGCGTTAGGGTTAAAGGTTACTCTTAGGTTTAACGGTTACACTTTGGTTTAGGGTTGAGGTTTACGGTAAGGGTTAAGATGAGGCGTTAGGGTTTGGTACAGGGTTAGGGTTAAGTGTTAGGTTTAGGGTTGAAGATTAGGATTAGGGTTAGGGTTAAAGGTTAGGGTGAGAGTTAAGGCTTAGGGTTAAGGTTAAGAGTTAGGGTTTAGGGTTAGGGTTAGGGTTAGGGTTAGCTTTAGGGTTAGAGTTATGTGCTATGGTTTGTGTTAGAGGGTAGGGTTAGGTTTACTGGTCACGGTTAGGGTTACGTTTAGGGGTTAGCATTAGGGTTAGGGTTAGGGTTAGGGTTAAGGGATAGGATTAGTGTTAAGTGTTGGCATTAGGGTTAGGGTTTAGTGTTAGGGTTAGCATTAAGGATTAGGGTTAGGGTCAGGGTTAAATGCTTAGGTGCGGGTAATGGTTAGGGTCAGGGTTAAGGTTCACGCATAGGGTTAGTGTTAAGGTTTACGGGTAGGTTTAGGGTTAAGGGTTAGAGTTAGCATTAGGGCTTAAGGTTAGGATTAGGCGGTAGGTTAGATTTAGGGTTAGATCTAGGAGTTAGGGTAAGGGCTAGCGTTAGGGTTAAGAGATAGGGTTAGGTTTAATGCTTAGGATTAGGGTTAGGGTTTGGGTTAAAGTAAGTGTTAGGGGTTAGGTTTAAGGATCAAAGGTTAGGGTTATTTTTAGCTGTAGTGTTAGGGTTAGGGATAAGTGATCCCATTAGCATTAAGGATGTTCCTTACTGTAGGGTTAAGGGTAAGGCTTAGAGTTGAAGGTTAAGGTTACGGTCAGTGTTAAGATTTAGGGTGAGGGTTAACGGTTAGGGTAAAGGTTAAGCGTTAGGGTTAGGGATTAGTGATTAGGGTTTTTGGTTAGTGTTAGGGTTAGCGGTTAGGAGTTAGTGTTTTATGAAGGGGTATGGTTAGAATTAGGATTGGGGTTAGAGTTTGGGTGAGGTATAGGGGTTAGGTTTAAGGGTTAGTTTTAGGGTAAAAGGATTGGATTATGGTTACGGGTTGGGCTTAGGTTTAGGGTTAAAGTTTACTGCTAGGGTTAGGGATAGGGTTCAGGGTTAGCTTTGGGGGTTCTGGTTAGGGTTAGGTGTTAGGTTAGTGTCAGGGTTAGGTCTAGTCGTGAGGGTAAGGTTTAGGGTTAGCTTTAAGAGCTAGGGTTAGGTTTAATGGTTAGGATTAGGATTAGGGTTAAGGGTTAGGGTAAGGCTTAGGGGTTAGGGTGAAGGGTTAGGGTCAAGGGTTAGGGTTTTTGTTAGGCATAGCGTTGGGGTTAGAAGTAAGGGTTACTGTCAGTGTTAGGGTTGTAGGTAGGGTTACGGTTAGGGTTAGCGGTTTAGAATTAGGGTTAGGGATTAGGTGTCACAGTGATGACTAGGAGACAGGGTTAGAATTATGGGATAGGGGTTGTTCTCAGGAAATGGGTTATGCATTAACGTTAGGTTAAGAGGTTAAAGTTAGGCGCACGGTGAGGTTTACGTGCTAAGGGGAGAAATAGGATCAGGGTTGGGTGTTATGTTCAGGGTTAGGGTTATCTGTTAAAGGTATTGTTTATGCTTAGCGCACGGGGCCTGTCTGCATTAAGCGGGCGGGGAGAGTTTAGGGGGCTGGGATTGTACCCGGGAACCCACTCTGTCATACTCTGAGTATGGGCCCGTGGGTTTCATGCAGGACACAGTGGTAGAGCCTCCTTTCACGCATGGCATGGGAGGATTGCAGGCTTTCTAAACTCTAAGAAAGCAAGAAGTCTCAGAATTAAATTTAGGGTTAGGATTATAATTAGGGTTAAGGATGAAGTTTAGTGTTAGGGTGAGTGCTTAGGGTTAGGGATTAGGGTTAGGGTTAAAGGTTACTCTTAAGTTTAACGGTTACACTTTGGTTTAGGGTTGAGGTTTACGGTTAGGGTTAAGATGAGGGGTTAGGGTTAGGTACAGGGTTAAGGTTAAGTGTTAGGTTTAGGGTTGAAGATTAAGATTAGGGTTAGGACTAAAGGTTAGCGTGAGAGTTAACGCTTAGGGTTAAGGTTAAGAGTTAGGGTTTAGGGTTAGGGTTAGGGTTAGGTTTAGTTTTAGGGTTAGAGTTATGTGCTATGGTTTGTGTTAGAGGTTAGGGTTAGCTTTACCGGTGGCGGTTATGGTTACGTTTAGGGATAGAATTAGGGTTAGGGTTAAGGGACAGGATTAGGGTTAAGTGTTGGGCTTAGGGTTAGGGTTTAGTGTTAGGGTTATCATTAAGGACTAGGGGTAGGGTCAGGGTTAAATGCTTGGGTTCGGGTAATGGTTAGGGTCAGGGTTAAGGTTCACGGATAGGGTTAGTGTTAAGGGTTACGGGTAGGTTTAGGGTTCAGGGTTAGAGTTAGCATTAGGGCTTAAGGTTAGGATTAGGCGGTAGGTTAGATTTAGGGTTAGATCTAGGCGTTAGGGTAAGGGCTAGCGTTAGGGTTAAGAGATAGGGTTAGGTTTAATGCTTAGGATTAGGGTTAGGGTTTGGGGTTAAAGTAAGTGTTAGGGGATTTTTTAAAGTCAAAGGTTAGGGTTATTTTTAGCTGTAGTGTTAGGGTTAGGGATAAGTGATCCCATTAGCATTAAGGGTCTTCCTTACAGTAGGGTTAAGGGTTAGGCTTAGAGTTAAAGGTTAAGGTTAGGGTCAGGGTTAAGATTTAGGATGAGGTTTAACGGTTAGGGTAAAGGTTAAGCGTTAGGGTTAGGGATTAGTGATTAGGGTTTTTGGTTAGTGTTAGGGTTAGCGGTTAGGAGTTAGTGTTTTATGAAGGGGTATGGTTAGAATTAGGATTGGGGTTAGAGTTAGGGTGAGGTATAGGGGTTAGGTTTAGGGGTTAGTTTTAGGGTAAAAGGATAGGATTAGGGTTACGGGTTGGGCTTAGGTTTAGGGTTAAAGTTTACTGCTAGGGTTGGAGATAGGTTGCAGGGTTAGCTTTAGGGGTTCTGGTTAGGGTTAGGTGTTAGGTTAGTGTCAGGGTTAGGTCAAGTCGTGAGGGTAAGGTTTAGGGTTAGCTTTAAGAGCTAGGGTTAGGTTTAATGGTTAGGATTAGGATTAGGGTTAAGGGTTAGGGTAAGGCTTAGGGGTTAGGGTGAAGGGTTAGGGTCAAGGGTTAGGGTTTTTGTTAGGCATAGCGTTGGGGTTAGAAGTAAGGGTTACTGTCAGTGTTAGGGTTGTAGGTAGGGTTACGGTTAGGGTTAGCGGTTTAGAATTAGGGTTAGGGATTAGGTGTCACAGTGATGACTAGGAGATAGGGTTAGAATTATGGGATAGGGGTTGTTCTCAGGAAATGGGTTATGCATTAACGTTAGGATAAGAGGTTAAAGTTAGGCGCACGGTGAGGTTTACGTGTTAAGGGGAGAAATAGGAACAGGGTTGGGTGTTATGTTCAGGGTTAGCGTTATCTGTTAAAGGTATTGTTTATGCTTAGCGCACGGGCCCTGTCTGCAGTAGGAGGGCGGGGGGAGTATAGGGGGCTGGGATTGTACCCGGGAACCCACTCTATCCTACTCTGGGTATGGGCCCGTGGGTTTCATGCAGGACACAGTGGTAGAGCCTCCTTTCACGCATGGCATGGGAGGATTGCAGGCTTTCTAAACTCTAAGAGAGCAAGAAGTCTGAGAATTAGATTTAGGGTTAGGATTATGGTTAGGGTTAAGGATGAAGTTTAGTGTTAGGGTGAGGGCTTAGGCTTAGGGATTAGGGTTAGGGTTAAAGGTTACTCTTAGGTTTAACGGTTACACTTTGGTTTAGGGTTGAGGTTTACGGTTAGGGTTAAGATGAGGGGTTAGGGTTTGGTACAGGGTTAGGGTTAAGTGTTAGGTTTAGGGTTGAAGATTAGGATTAGGGTTAGGATTAAAGGTTAGCGTGAGAGTTAACGCTTAGGGTTAAGGTTAAGAGTTAGGGTTTAGGGTTAGGGTTAGGGTTAGATTTAGGGTTAGAGTTATGTGCTATGGTTTGTGTTAGAGGTTAGGGTTAGGTTTACTGGTCACGGTTAGGGTTACGTTTAGGGGTTAGCATTAGGGTTAGGGGTAGGGTTAGGGTTAAGGGATAGGATTAGGGTTAAGTATTGGGCTTAGTGTTAGAGTTTAGTGTTAGGGTTATCATGAAGGATTAGTGTTAGGGTCAGGGTTAAATGCTTGGGTGCGGGTAATGGTTAGGGTCAGGATTAAGGTTCACAGATAGGGTTAGTGTTAAGAGTTACGGGTAGGTTTAGGGTTGAGGGTTAGAGTTAGCATTAGGACTTAAGGTTAGGATTAGGCGGTAGGTTAGATTTAGGGTAAGATCTAGGCGTTAGGGTAAGGGCTAGCGTTAGGCTTAGGAGATAGGGTTAGGTTTAATGCTTAGGAATAGGGTTAGGGTTTGGGGCTAAAGTAAGTGTTAGGGGTTAGGTTTAAGGATCCAAGGTTAGGGTTATTTTTAGCTGTAGGGTTAGGGTTAGGGATAAGGGATCCCATTAGCATTAAGGGTCTTCCTTACTGTAGGGTTAAGGGTTAGGCTTAGACTTAAAGGTTAAGGTTAGGGTCAGTGTTAAGATTTAGGGTGAGGTTTAACGGCTAGGGTAAAGGTTAAGCGTTAGGGTTAGGGATTAGTGATTAGGCTTTTTGGTTAGTGTTAGTGTTAGCGATTAGGAGTTAGTGTTTTATGAAGGGGTATGGTAGAATTAGGATTGGGGTTAGAGTTAGGGTGAGGTATAGGGGTTAGGTTTAGGGGTTAGTTTTAGGGTAAAAGGATAGGATTAGGGTTACGGGTTGGGCTTAGGTTTAGGGTTAAAGTTTACTGCTAGGGTTAGGGATAGGGTTCAGGGTTAGCTTTAGGGGTTCTGGTTAGGGTTAGGTGTTAGGTTAGTGTCAGGGTTAGGTCAAGTCGTGAGGGTAAGGTTTAGGGTTAGCTTTAAGAGCTAGGGTTAGGTTTAATGGTTAGGATTAGGATTAGGGTTAAGGGTTAGGGTAAGGCTTAGGGGTTAGGGTGAAGGGTTAGGGTGAAGGGTTAGGGTTTTTGTTAGGCATAGCGTTGGGGTTAGAAGTAAGGGTTACTGTCAGTGTTAGGGTTGTAGGTAGGGTTACGGTTAGGGTTAGCGGTTTAGAATTAGGGTTAGGGATTAGGTGTCACAGTGATGACTAGGAGATAGGGTTAGAATTATGGGATAGGGGTTGTTCTCAGGAAATGGGTTATGCATTAACGTTAGGATAAGAGGTTATATTTAGGCGCACGGTGAGGTTTACGTGTTAAGGGGAGAAATAGGAACAGGGATGGGTGTTATGTTCAGGGTTAGGGTTATCTGTTAAAGGTATTGTTTATGCTTAGTGCACGGGCCCTGTCTGCATTAGGTGGGCGGGGGGAGTTTAGGGGGCTGGGATTGTACCCGGGAACCCACTCTATCATACTCTGGGTATGGGCCCGTGGGTTTCATGCAGGACACAATTGTAGAGCCTCCTTTCACGCATGGCATGGGAGGATTGCAGGCTTTCTAAACTCTAAGAAAGCAAGAAGTCTGAGAATTAGATTTAGGGTTAGGATTATGGTTAGGGTTAAGGATGAAGTTTAGTGTTATGGTGAGGGCTTAGGGTTAGGGATTAGGGTTACGGTTAAAGGTTACTCTTAGGTTTAACGGATACACTTTGGTTTAGGGTTGAGGTTTACGGTTAGGGTTAAGATGAGGGGTTAGGGTTTGGTACAGGGTTAGGGTTAAGTGTTAGGTTTAGGGTTGAAGATTAGGATTAGGGTTAGGATTAAAGGTTAGTGTGAGAGTTAACGCTTAGGGTTAAGGTTAAGAGTTAGGGTTTAGGGTTAGGGATAGGGTTAGGGTTAGTTTTAGGGTTAGAGTTATGTGCTATGGTTTGTGTTAGAGGTTAGGGTTAGGATTACTGGTGACGGTTAGGGTTACGTTTAGGGGTTTGCATTAGGGTTAGGGTTAAGGGATAGGATTAGGGTTAAGTGTTGGGCTTAGGGTTAGGGTTTAGTGTTAGGGTTATCATTATGGACTAGGGATAGGGTCAGGGTTAAATGCTTGGGTGCGGGTAATGGTTAGGGTCAGGGTTAGGGTTAGGGTTAGAGTTAGGGTTAGTTTTAGGGTTAGAGTTATGTGCTATGGTATGTGTTAGAGGTTAGGGTTAGGTTTACTGTTCACGGTTAGGGTTACGTTTAGGGGTTAGCATTAGAGTTAGGGTTAGGGTTAGGGTTAAGGCATAGGATTAGGGTTAAGTGTTGGGCTTAGGGTGAGGGTTTAGTGTTAAGGTTATCATTAAGGATTAGGGTTAGGGTTAGGGTTAAATGCTTGTTGCGTGTAATGGTTAGGGTCAGGGTTAAGGATCATGGATAGGGTTAGTGTTAAGGGTTACGGGTACGTTTAGGGTTAAGGTTTAGAGTTAGCATTAGGGCTTTAGGTTAGGATTAGGCGGTAGGTTAGATTTAGGGTTAGATCTAGGCATTAGGGTAACGGCTAGCGTTAGGGTTAAGAGATAGGGTTAGGTTTAATGCTTAGGATTAGGGTTAGGGTTTGGGGTTAAAGTAAGTGTTAGGGGTTAGGTTTAAGGATCAAAGGTTAGGGTTATTTTTAGCTGTAGTGTTAGGGTTAGGGATAAGGGATCCCATTAGCATTAAGGGTCTTCCTTACTGTAGGGTTAAGGGTTAGGCTTAGAGTTAAAGGTTAAGGTTAGGGTCAGTGTTAAGATTTAGGGTGAGGGTTAACGGTTAGGGTAAAGGGTAAGCGTTAGGGTTAGGGATTAGTGATTAGGGTTTTTGGTTAGTGTTAGGGTTAGCGGTTAGGGGTTAGTGTTTTATGAAGGGGTATGGTTAGAATTAGGATTGGGGTTAGAGTGAGGGTGAGGTATAGGGGTTAGGTTTAGGGGTTAGTTTTAGGGTAAAAGGATAGGATTAGGGTTACGGGTTGGGCTTAGGTTTAGGGTTAAAGTTTACTGCTAGGGTTAGAGATAGGGTTCAGGGTTAGCTTTAGGGGTTCTGGTTAGGATTATGTGTTCGGTTAGTTTCAGGGTTAGGTCTAGTCGTGAGGGTAAGGTTTAGGGTTAGCTTTAAGAGCTAGGGCTAGGTTTAATGGTTAGGATTAGGATTAGGGTTAAGGGTTAGGGTAAGGCTTAGGGGTTAGGGTGAAGGGTTAGGGTCAAAGGTTAGGGTTTTTGTTAGGCATAGCGTTGGGTTTAGAAGTAAGGGTTACTGTCAGTGTTAGGGTTGTAGGTAGGGTTACGGTTAGGGTTAGCGGTTTAGAATTAGGGTTAGGGATTAGGTGTCACAGTGATGACTAGGAGATAGCGTTAGAATTATGGGATAGAGGTTGTTCTCAGGAAATGGGTTATGCATTAACGTTAGGATAAGAGGTTAAAGTTAGGCGCACGGTCAGGTTTACGTGTTAAGGGGAGAAATAGGAACAGGGTTAGGTGTTATGTTCAGGGTTAGGGTTATCTGTTAAAGGTATTGTTTATGCTTAGCGCACGGGCCCTGTCTGCATTAGGCGGGCGGGGAGCGTTCAGGGGGCTGGGTTTGTACACGGGAACCCACTCTATCATACTCTGGGTATGGGCCCGTGGGTTTCATACAGGACACAGTGGTAGAGCCTCCTTTCACGCATGGCATGGGAGGATTGCAGGCTTTCTAAACTCTAAGAAAGCAAGAAGTCTGAGATTTAGATTTACGGGTGGGATTGTGGTTAGGGTTAAGGATGAAGTTTAGTGTTAGGGTAGGGCTTAGGGTTAGGGATTAGGGTTAGGGTTAAAGGTTACTCTTAGGTTTAACGGTTACACTTTGGTTTAGGGTTGAGGTTTACGGTTAGGGTTAAGATGAGGGGTTAGAGTTTGGTGCAGGGTTAGGGTTAAGTGTTAGGTTTAGGGTTGAAGATTAGGATTAGGGTTAGGATTATAGAATAGAGTGAGAGTTAGCGCTTAGGGTTAAGGTTAAGAGTTAGGGTTTAGGGTTAGGTTAGGGTTAGGGTTAGTTTTAGGGTTAGAGTTATCTGCTATGGTTTGTGTTAGAGGTTAGGGTTAGGTTTCCTGGTGACGGTTAGGGTTACGTTTAGGGGTTAGCATTAGGGGTAGGGTTAGGGTTAGGGTTAAGGGATAGGATTACGGTTAAGTGTTGGGCTTAGGGTTAGGGTTTAGTGTTAGGGTTATCATTAAGGACTAGAGGTAGGGTCAGGGTTAAATGTTTGGGTGCGGGTAATGGTTAGGGTCAGGGTTAGGGTTAGGGTTAGGGTTAAGGGATAGGATTAGGGTTAAGTATTGGGCTTAGTGTTAGGGTTTAGCGTTAGGGTTATCATTAAGGATTAGTGTTAGGGTCAGGGTTAAATGCTTGGGTGCGGGTAATGGGTAGGGTCAGGGTTAAGGTTCACGGATAGGGTTAGTGTTAAGGGTTACGGGTAGGTTTAGGGTTCAGGGTTAGAGTTAGCATTAGGGCTTAAGGTTAGGATTAGGCGGTAGGTTAGATTTAAGGTTAGATCTAGGCGTTAGGGTAAGGGCTACCGTTAGGGTTTAGAGATAGGGTTAGGTTTAATGCTTAGGATTAGGGTTAGGGTTTGGGGTTAAAGTAAGTGTTAGGGGTTAGGTTTAAGGATCCAAGGTTAGGGTTATTTTTAGCTGTAGTGTTAGGGTTAGGGATAAGGGATCCCATTAGCATTAAGGGTCTTCCTTACTGTAGGGTTAAGGGTTAGGCTTAGAGTTAAAGGTTAAGGTTAGGGTCAGTGTTAAGATTTAGGGTGAGGGTTAACGGTTAGGGTAAAGGTTAAGCGTTAGGGTTAGGGATTAGTGATTAGGGTTTTTGGTTAGTGTTAGGTTAGCGGTTAGTGTTTTATGAAGTGGTATGGTTAGAATTAGGATTGGGGTTAGAGTTAGGGTGAGGTATAGGGCTTAGGTTTAGGGGTTAGTTTTAGGGTAAAAGGATAGGATTAGGGTTACGGGTTGGGCTTAGGTTTAGGGTTAAAGTTTACTGCTTGGGTTAGGGATAGGGTTCAGGGTTAGCTTTAGGGGTTCTGGTTAGGGTTAGGTGTTAGGATAGTGTCAGGGTTAGGTCTAGTCGTGAGGGTAAGGTTTAGGGTTAGCTTTAAGCGCTAGGGTTAGGTTTAATGGTTAGGATTAGGATTAGGGTTAAGGGTTAGGGTAAGGCTTAGGGGTTAGGGTGAAGGGTTAGGATTTTTGTTAGGCATAGCGTTGGGGTTAGAAGTAAGGGTTACTGTCAGTGTTAGGGTTGTAGGTAGGGTTACGGTTAGGGTTAGCGGTTTAGAATTAGGGTTAGGGATTAGGTGTCACAGTGATGACTAGGAGATAGGGTTAGAATTATGGGATAGGGGTTGTTCTCAGGAAATGGGTTATGCATTAACGTTAGGATAAGAGGTTAAAGTTAGGCGCACGGTGAGGTTTACGTGTTAAGGGGAGAAATAGGAACAGGGTTGGGTGTTATGTTCAGGGTTAGGGTTATCTGTTAAAGGTATTGCTTATGCTTAGCGCACGGGCCCTGTCTGCATTAGGCGGGCGGGGCGAGTTTAGGGGGCTGGGATTGTACCCGGGAACCCACTCTATCATACTCTGGGTATGGGCCCGGGGGTTTCATGCAGGACACAGTGGTAGAGCCTCCTTTCACGCATGGCATGGGAGGATTGCAGGCTTTCTAAACTCTAAGAAAGCAAGAAGTCTGAGAATTAGATTTAGGGTTAGGATTCTGGTTAGGGTTAAGGATGAAGTTTAGTGTTAGGGTGAGGGCTTAGGGTTAGTGCTTAGGGTTAGGGTTAAAGGTTACTCTTAGGTTTAACACTTACACTTTGGTTTAGGGTTGAGGTTTACGGTTAGGGTTAAGATGAGGGTTAGGGTTAGGTATAGGGTTATGGTTAAGTGTTAGGTTTAGGGTTGAAGATTAGGATTAGGGTTAGGATTAAAGTTTAGCGTGAGAGTTAATGCTTAGGGTTAAGGTTAAGAGTTAGGGTTTAGGGTTAGGGTTAGGGTTAGTTTTAGGGTTAGAGTTATGTGCTATGGTTTGTGTTAGAGGTTAGGGTTAGGTTTACTGGTGACGGTTAGGGTTACTTTTAGGGGTTACCATTAGGGTTAGGGTTAGGGTTAGGGTTAAGGGATAGGATTAGGGTTAAGTGTTGGGCTTAGGGTTATGGTTTAGTGTTAGGGTTATCATTAAGGACTAGGGGTAGGGTCAGGGTTAAATGCTTGGGTTCGGGTAATGGTTAGGGTCAGGGTTAAGGTTCACG
The DNA here is from genome assembly GCF_041146395.1 of Eulemur rufifrons. Taxonomy (NCBI): domain Eukaryota; kingdom Metazoa; phylum Chordata; class Mammalia; order Primates; family Lemuridae; genus Eulemur; species Eulemur rufifrons. The sequence goes on along the minus strand of NC_091010.1, from coordinate 71,848 downwards.
GATAGGGTTAGTGTTAAGGTTTACGGGTAGGTTTAGGGTTCAGGGTTAGAGTTAGCATTAGGGCTTAAGGTTAGGATTAGGCGGTAGGTTCGATTTAGGGTTAGATCTAGGCGTTAGGGTAAGGGCTAGCGTTAGGGTTAAGAGATAGGGTTAGGTTTAATGCTTAGGATTAGGGTTAGGGTTTGGGGTGAAAGTAAGTGTTAGGGGTTAGGTTTAAGGATCAAAGGTTAGGGTTATTTTTAGCTGTAGTGTTCGGGTTAGGGATAAGGGATCCCATTAGCATTAAGGGTCTTCCTTACTGTAGGGTTAAGGGTTAGGCTTAGAGTTAAAGGTTAAGGTTAGGGTCAGTGTTAAGATTTAGGGTTAGGGTTAACGGTTAGGGTAAAGGTTAAGCGTTAGGGTTAGGGATTAGTGATTAGGGTTTTTGGTTAGTGTTAGGGTTAGCGGTTAGGAGTTAGTGTTTTATGAAGGGGTATGGTTAGAATGAGGATTGGGGTTAGAGTTAGGGTGAGGTATAGGGGTTAGGTTTAGGGGTTAGTTTTAGGGTAAAAGGATAGGATTAGGGTTACGGGTTGGGCTTAGGTTTAGGGTTAAAGTTTACTGCTAGGGTTAGGGATAGGTTTCAGGGTTAGCTTTAGGGTTTCTGGTTAGGGTTAGGTGTTAGGTTAGTGTCAGGGTTAGGTCTAGTCGTGAGGGTAAGGTTTAGGGTTAGCTTTAAGAGCTAGGGTTAGGTTTAATGGTTAGGATTAGGATTATGGTTAAAGGTTAGGGTAATGCTCAGGGGTTAGGGTGAAGGGTGAAGGGTTAGGGCTTTTGTTAGGCATAGCGTTGGGGTTAGAACTAAGGGTTCCTGTCAGTGTTAGGGTTGTAGGCAGCGTTACGGTTAGGCTTAGCGGTGGAGAATTAGGGTTAGGGATTAGGTGTTACAGTTATGAGTAGGAGATAGGGTTAGAATTATGGGATAGGGAATGTTCTCAGGGAATGGGTTATGCATTAACGTTACGTTAAGAGGTTAAAGTTAGGCTCACGGTGAGGTTTTCGTGTTAAGGGGAGAAATAGGAACAGGGTTAGGTGCCATGTTCAGGGTTAGGGTTATCTGTTAAAGGTATCATTTATGCTTAGCGCACGGGCCCTGACGGCATTAGGCTGGGGGGAGGTTAGGGGGCTGGGATTGTCACCGGGAACCCACTGTATCGGACTCTGGGTATGGGCCCGTGGATTTCATGCAGGACACAGTGGTAAAGCCTCCTTCACACATGGCACGGGAGGATTGCAGGCTTTCTAAACTCTAAGAAAGCAAGAAGTCTGAGAATTAGATTTAGGGTTAGGATTATGGTTAGGGTTCAGGATGAAGTTTAGTGTTATGATGAGGGGATAGGTTTACAGATTAGGGTTACGGTTTAAGGTTACTATTAGGTTTAACGGTTACAGTTCGTGTTGGGGTTGAGGTTTGCGGATAGGGTTAAGATGAGGGGTTAGGTTTTGGTACAGGGTTAGGGTTGTGTTAGGTTTAGGGTTGAAGATTAGGATTAGGGTTAGGATTAAAGGTTAGCATGAGAGTTAACGGTTAAGATTAAGGTTAAGGGTTAGGGTTAGGGTTTAGGTTTAGGGTTAAGGGTTAGGGTTAGTTTTAGGGTTAGAGTTATGTGTTAGGGTTTGTGTTAGAGGTTAGGGTTAGGTTTACTGTTCATGGTTAGGGTTATGTTTAGGGGTTAGCATTAGGGTTAGGGATTAGGTTTAGGGTAAGTGTTTAGAGTTAGTGTTGGGCTTTAGGCTCGGGGCTTAGGTTCAGGGTCAGGGGTTAGGGTTGGTGGTAGGGCTTAGATTTAGCGGTCAGTTTAAGGGCACAGGACCTGGTTAATGTACGGTGAGAGGGGTGCGGTCGGAGTCACCACGAAAGCACAACATCATTCCCTGGGCCCTGGGACAAGACCTACATGCAGGACTCAGGGGGATCCTCATCTCACACATGGCATGGCTGTATTGTAGGCTTGCTTCACTCAGGAATGGAAGCAGTGTGAGAATTAAGGTTAGGGTTGGGGTTAGGGGTTTCGAGTTAGGGGTTAGGTTTCGAGTCAGGGTTAGGTGCTAGTGGTTAGGGGTAGAGTTAGTGTTACGGGTTCGGTGTTAATTCTGGGTTAGGGAGCCAGGGGTAGGTTTAGGGTTGGGGTAAGTGTTATCGTTAGCGGTTAGGGTTAATGGATAGGGTTAGGGTTAAGGGTAGGCTTAGGGTTAGGGTTCAGGGTTAGGGTTAAGGTTTAGGGTTAGAGTCAGGGTTAAGTGTTAGGGTGAGGCTTAATAGTTAGGGTTAGGGTTAGGGGGTTAGGAATAGGGTTAGGGTTAAGGGTTAGGTTTATGGTTCAGGTTTAAGGTTAGGATTAGGGGTTAGGGTTAGTGTTAACTGTAGGTCAGTGTTGGGGTTAGATCTCTAGGCATTAGCGTATAGGTTAGGGTTAGGGTTAAGTAGGGTTATGTTTAATGGTTAGGATTGGGATTAGGGTTAAGGGTTAGGGTTAAGGTTAGGGGTTATGACTAAGGATCAACGGTTACGGTTATTTTTAGGCGTAGGGTTAGGGTAAGGGGTTAGGATTAGTGTTAGTGTTGTTGGTATGGTTAAGGTTAGGGTTGGTGTTTCAGAATTAGAGATTAGGTGTTATGCTTATGGCTAGGAGTTAGGGTTAGAATTACAGTATAGGGCTTGTTCTCAGGGTGTCATGCATTAACGTTACGATATGGGGTTAAAATTAGGGTTAGGGTGAGGTTTACGTGTTAAGGTGAGCAGTAGGATCAGGGTTAGGTGTTATGTTCTGGGTTAGGGTTATGGGTGAGGGGTAGTGTTTATGCTTAGGGCATGGGCCCTGTATGCCCTAGGAATCGAAGTTAGGGGTCGGTTGTGGTCGCTGGGAACCCACTCTATCGTACGCTGTGTATGGGCCTCTGGGTTTCTTGCAGGACACTGTGGCAGAGCCGGCTTTCATGCATGGCTTAGTAGGATTGTAGGCTTTCAAAACTCTGAGAAAGCAAGAAGTCTGAGAATTAGATTTAGGGTTAGGATTACGGTACGGTTTAGGGATGAAGATTAGTGATAGGGTGAGGGCTTAGGGTTAGAGGTTAGGGTTAGGGTTAGGGTTGTTTGTAGGGTGAAGTTTAGGGTTGGCATTTTAGAATTAGGGATGAGGTCTTATGGTTATGGCTGGGGATTAGGATTAGAATTATGGGATGGGGCTTCTTCTCAGGGTTTTATGCATTAAGGTTAAGATAAGGGGATAAGTTAGGGTTACGGGGAGGTTTATGTTTTAAGGTGAGCAATAGGATCAGGGTCAGGTGTTATATTCAGGGTGAGGGTTATCTGTTAGGGTAGTGTTTATACTTAGCGTACAGGCCCTGTCTGCACTGGGCGGGGGGCTGGGGTTAGGGGGATGGGATTGTCCCCGGGAACCCACTCTATCGTACGCTGGATATGGGCTCCTGGGTTTCATGCAGGACACAGTGGTAGAGCCCCCTTTTACTCATGGCATGGGAGGATTTTAGGCTTTCTAAACTCTGAGAAAGCAAGAAGTCTGACAATTAGATTTAGGGGTAGGATTATGGTAATGTTTATCGAGAAAGATTAGTGTTAGGGTGGGCTCTTAGGGTTAGGGGTTAGGGTTAAAGGTTTGTGTTATTTTTAACAGTTACAGTTACGTTTACGGTTAAGTTTCAGGGTTAGGGTTAAGGTTTGGTTTTATCGTTTGGCACAGGGTTAGGCTTCAGTGTTAGCTTTATGGTTAAAGATTAGGATTAGGGTTAGGGTTAAGGGTTAGTGTGAGGGTTAATGGTAAGTTTCAAGATTAAGGGTTAGGGTTGGGCTTAGGGTTAGGGATAAGGCTTCGTGTAACATTTAGGTTTAGAGTTAAGTGTTATGGTTATGGCTAGAGGTTAGGGTTAGGTTTAGGGTTCATGGTTAGGGTTACATTTAGGGGTTCGGGTTACGGGTTAAGTATAGGGCGAGTGTTTAGTGTTACTGTTGGGCATTAGGATAAGGGCCGAGGTTTAGGGTTAGGATTTAGGTTTAGTGTTAGGGCTTAGATTTAGTGGTTAGTTTAAGGGCACATGCTCTGTTTAATCTATGGTGGGAAGGGTGCAGACTGGGTCGCCTCAACACCACACCATCGTACTTGGGCCTTGGGCCCAGACCTACATGCAGGACTCAGGCAGAGCCTCTTCTCACTCGTGGCATGGCTCTATTGTAGGCTTGGTCAACTCTGAGAACGAAGGAAGTGTGAGAATTAGGGTTATGGTTAGGGTTATGTGTTTGGGGTTAGAGGTTTGGGTTTGAGTGAAGTTTAGTGGTTAGGAATTAGAAGTTAGGATTAGTGTGTCAGGGCTTAGGTGTTAGGTTTTTGTAAGGGGCTAGCGTTAGATTTAGGTTTAGGGTTAATGTTCAGGTGGGTTAGGGGTCAGCGTTAGGGTTAGGCTTACAAGATAGGATTAAGGTAAAGGGTGAAGGCTTAAGATTAGCAGTAAGGGTTAAGGTTAGGGTTAAGGGTTAGGGTTTCGGTCCAAGTTAAGGGTGAGAGTGAGGGTTAACAGTTGCGATTAGGGTAATGGTTTAGGGATAGTAATAGGTTTAAGGGATAGGGTTAGGGTTAGGTTTAGGGTTCGGGGTTAGGGTTAGCATTAGCGGTTAGGGTTAGGGTTAGGGGTTAGGGTTACAGTTAGGGTTAGGTCTAGGCATTATGGTAATGGTTCGTGTTAGGGTTAAGAATTAGGGTTAGGTTTAATTGTTAGGATTATGATCAGGGTAATGGTTAGGGTTAGGGTTAGCGGTTAGAGTTAGGGTTAGTGTTAGGGTTGTTTGTAGGGTGAAGGTAATGTTTAGCAGTTTAGAATTAAGGTTAGGGATTAGGTGTTACGGTTATGCTAGGAGTTAGGCTTAGAATTAAGGGATAGGGTTTGTTCTTAGGGTAAGTGTTATGCAATAACATTAGGATAGGGGTTAAAGTTAGGGTTACAGTGAGGTTTACGTGTTAAGGTGAACAATAACATCAGGGTTAGGTGTTATGTTCAGGGTTAGGGTTATGGGTGAGGTGCAGGGTTTTTGCTTAGGGCATGGGCCCTGTCAGCACTAGCAGGGGGAGTTAGGGGGCTGTGATTGTCCCCGGGAACCCACTCTATTGTACACAGAGTATGGGCTCCTGGGTTTCATGCAGGACACTGTGGCAGAGCCAGCTTTCACGCATGGCTTTGGAGAATTGTAGGCTTTTAAAACTCTGAGATAGCAAGAAGACTGAGAATTAGATTTAGGGTTAGGGTTAGGGTTCGGGTTAAGGATCAAGGTTAGTATTAGGGTGAAGGCTTAGAGTTAGGGGTTACGGGTAGCGTTACAGGTTACTCTTAGTTTTAACCGTTACAGTTAGGTTCAGGGTTAAGGTTTATGGTTAGGTTTAAGGTTAGGGTTTAGGGTTTGGTACAGGATTAGGGTTAAATATTAGGTTTAGGGTTAAAGATTACGATTAAGATTAGGTTTAAAGGTTAGTGTGAGGGTTAACAGTCAGGGTTAAAGTTAAGAGTTAGGGTTAGGGTTAGTGTTAGGATTAAGGGTTCATGTTAGGTTTAGGGTTAGAGTTAAGTGCTATGGTTAGCGCTCGAGGTTAGGGTTAGGTTTAGGGTTCACAGTTAGGGTTACGTTTAGAGGTTAGCATTAGGGTTAGGGATTAGCTTTAGGGTAAGAGTTTAGAGTTAGTGTTGGGCTTTAGGCTCAGGGCTTAGGTTTAGGGTCAGAGGTTAGGGTTGATGTTAGGGCTTAGATTTAGTGGTTAGTTTAAGGGCACAGGACCTGTTTATTCTACAGTGAGAGGGGTTAGGGTTAGGGTTAGGGTTGTCGTAGGGGTTAAGGTTAGATTTAACCTTGGGGTTACTGTTAGGGTTAGGATTAGGGGGTTAGTGTTAGGGTTAGGGGTTAAAAACACCTACAGCCAGCCCTAACCCGATTTCTGACACTTCTTCCATTCTCAGAGTTAACCAAGCCTACAATACAGCCATGTCATGCGTGAGAAGAGGCTCCACCTGAGTCCTGTATGTAGGTCTTGGCCCAAGGCCCAGCGTACGGTGGTGTTGTGTCGCAGCGACCCTGTGCACCACTCTCACCATAGATTAAACAGGTCCTGTGCCCTTAAACTAACCGCTAAATCTCAGCCCTAACACTAATCCTAACCCCTAACCCTAAAAGTTATCCTTAACCCTACTGTTAACACTCAAACTAACCCTTAACTCTAACCCTTGTCATGATCTTTAACCCTAACCCTGACACTTAACCCTAACCCTGTACCAAACCATAACCCCTAAGCTTAACCCTAACCCGAAACCTAAACCCTAAGTCTAACTGTAACTGTTAAACCTAACAGTAACTTTTAACCCTAAAACTAACCGTATCCCCTTACCCGAAGCCCTCACCCTAAGATTAAACTTCATCCCTAGCCATAACGATAATCCTAACCTTAAATCTAATTCTCAGACTTCTTACTTTCTTAGAGATTTGAAAGCTTACAATCCTCCTTTACCATGCGTGAAATCAGGCTCTGCCAGAGTGTCCTACAAGAAACCCATGGGCCCATACCCTGCATACGATAGAGTGGGTTTCTGGTGACAATCGCATCCCCCTCAATCCCACTCCTAGGGCACACAGGGCCCATACCCTAAGCAAAACCCTACCCCTCACTCATAATTCTAACCCTGATCCTATTGCTCACCTTAACACATAAACCTCACCGTAAACCTAACTTTAACCACTTATCCTAACATTAATGCATAACACTTATGCTAAGAACAACCCCTATCACTTAATTCTAACCCTAACTCCTAGCCATAACAGTAACCCCTAATCCCTAACCCTAATTCTAACCACTAAACATTACCTTAACCCTACAAACAACCCTAATACTAACCCTAACCTTAAACGCTAACCCTAACCTTATCCCTAAACATAACCTTAAAAGTTTACCCTAAACCCTAACCCTATCCCCTAACCCTAAGCCTAACCCTTAATTCTGATCCTAATCCTAACAATTAAACCTAACCCTAACCCTTAACCCTAACACTAACCCTTACCTTAATGCCGAGACCTAATCTTAGCAGTAAAGCTACCTCTAACCCTAACCCTAGACCTTAAACCTAACACTATCCCTAACTTATAACCCTAACCCTAACTGTTAACCCTCACCCTAACCCTTAACTCGGACCATAGCCCTAACCCTTAACCCTAACCCTATCCCTTAATGCTAACCCTAAGCCTTAACCCTTAACCCTAATCCTATCCCTTAACCCTAACCCTAACCCCTAACCCTAACCCTAACCCTAACCCCAACCCTAAATCTATCTCTAGTCCCTAACCCAACCCTAACCGTTAACCCCTAATGCTAACATTAACCCTAACCCCTAATCCCTAACACCTAACCCTCACGCGAACACTAACCCCTAACCCCAAACACCTAACCCTAATCATAACCATAATTCTCACACTTCCTCCATTCTCAGAGTTAGCCAAGCCTACAATAAAACCATGCCATGCATGAGAAGAGGCTCTGCCTGAGACCTGCATGTAGGTCTGGGCCCAAGGCCTAGGGTACGATGGTGTGGTGTGGCGATGACCCATTCTGCACACTTCTCACCATAGATTACACAGGTCCTGTGCCCTTAAAATAACCTCTAAATCTAAGCCCTAACGCTAACTCTAACACTAACCCTTAACCCTAAACTTAAGCCCTGACCCTAACGCCCAACACTAACATTAAACCCTTACCCTAATCCTTACCCATAACCCTAATGCCTAAACGTAACCCTAACGATGAACCCTAAACCTAACCCTAACCCCAAACCCTAACCATAACACTTAACTCTAACCCTAAACCTAACATGAACACTTAAACCTAAACTTAACCACTAACCCTAACACTTAACCTTAACCCTAACCGTTAACTCTCACACTAACCCTTAAACCTAACCCTAATCGTAATCTTTAACCCTAAACCTAACAGTTAACCCTTACCCTGTACCAAAACCTAACCCCTAACCTTAACCTTAACCCTAACACTTGACCCTAAAGCTAACTGTAACCATTAAACCTAACACTAACCTTTAACCCTGCCCGTAACTCTAACCCCTAACCCTAAGCCCTCACCCTAATGCTAAACTTTATCCTTAACACTAACCATAATCCTATCCCTAAATCTAATTCTCAGACTTCTTGCTTTCTCAGAGTTTAGAAAGCCTACAATCCTCCCATGCCATGCGTGAAAAGAGGCTCTGCCACTGTGTCCTGCATGAAACCCAGGGACCCATACCCAGTGTACGATAGAGAAAGTTCTCGGCCACAATCCTAGACCCCTAATCCTCCCGCCTAGTGCAGACAGGGCCCGTGCCCTAAGCATAAAAAGTACGCCTAACATATAACCCTAACCTTGAACGTAACACCTAACCCTGATCCTACTGCTCACCTTATCATGTAGACCACACTGTAACCCTAACTTTAACCGCATCTCCTAAAGTTAATGCATAACACTTACACTGAGAACAACGCCTATCCCATAATTCTAACCCTAAATCTTAGCCATAACCATAAAACCTAATCCCTAACCCTAATTCTAAACTGCTAACCCTAACCCTAACACTACCAACAACCCTAACACTAACCCTAACCCTAACCCTCACCCCTAATCCTACCCTATGCCTAAAAGTAACCCTAACTCCTAACCCTTATCCCTAACCAAAAGCCCTGTCCCTAACCATAAGACTTAAGTCTCACCCTTATACCCTAACCCTAATACGAATCCTTAAGCTTAACCCCCAATCCTAACAATTAACCTTAACCCTAACTGTTAACGCTCACCCTAACCCTTAAATCAGACCAAAACCCTAACACTTAACCCTAACCCTAATCCCTAATGCTAACCCTAAGCCTTAACCCTTTACCCTAATCCTATCCCTTAAGCCTAACCCTAACCCTAATTCCTAACCCTAACCATAATCCCTAACCCTAACCCTAACACTAACCCTAACTCTGAATCTAACCCTAGCCCCTAAACCAACACTAACCCCTAACCCCTAACCCTAACACTAACACTAACTCCTAATTTCTAACCCCTGAACCACACTCGAACCCTAACCCCTAACCCCAAACAATTAACCATAACCATAACCCTAATTCTCACACTTCCTCCATTTTCAGAGTTCACCAAGCCTACAATAGAGCCATGCCATGAGTGAGAAGAGGCTCCGCCTGAGTCCTGCATGTAGGTCTGGGCCCAAGGCCCAGGTACGATGGTGTGGTGTCAAGGGGACCAATTCTGCACCCTTCTCACCATAGATTAAACAGGTCCTGTGCCCTTAAACTAACCGCTAAATCTAAGCCCTAACACTAAACCTAAACGCTAACCCTAAACCTAAGCCCTTATCCTAATGCCCAACACTAACACCAAACACTCACCCTAAACCTAACCCGTAACCCTAACCCCTAAACGTAACCCTAACCATGCACCCTATATCTAACCCTAACCCCTAACCCTAACCATAACACTTAACTCTAACCCTAAACTAACATAAACCCTTAACACTAAACCTAATCCCTAACCCTCATGCTTAACCCTAACCGTTAATCCTCACACTTACCTTTAAACCTAACCCTAATTGTAATCTTTAACTCTAAACTTAACACTTAAACCTTAACCTGTACCAAAACCTATCCCCTAAACTGAACCCTAACACTAAACCTTAACGCTAAACCTAACTGTAACTGTTAAACCTAACACTAACCTTTAACTCTGACCCTAAACCTAACCCCTAACCCTAAGGCATCACCTTAACACTAAACTTCATCCCTAATTCTAACCATAATCCTAACCCTAAATCTAATTCTCAGACTTTTTCTTTCTCAGAGTTTAGAAAGCCTATAATCCTCCCACGCCATGTGTGAAAGGAGGCCCTGCCACTGTGTCCAGGGGCCAATACCCAGCATACGATAGAGTGATTTCCCGGCGAATATGCTAGCCCCCTAACCTCTCCGCCTAGTGCAGACAAGGCACGTGCCCTAAGCATAAACACAACCCCTAACCAATAACCCTAACCATAACTGTTAACTCTCACCCTAACATTTAACCCTGACACTAACCCTAACCCGTAAACCTATCCCTAAACCTTTACCCAAAGCCTAAGCCTTAACTCTAACACTATCATTTAACCCTAGCCCTAACCCCTAAATGTTACACTAACCATGAACCCTAAGCCTAACCGTAACCCCTAACACTAACCATAACACTTAACTGTAACCCTAAACCTAACAAGACCCCTTAACCCTAACACTAACCCCTAACCCTAGCCCTTAAACTTAACCCTAAACTTTTACCCTCACACTAACCTTTAACACTAACCATAATGCTAATCTTTAACCCTAAACCTAACACTTAACTCTTACCCTGTACGAAACCCTAACCCCTGACCTTAACCCTGACAATAAACCTTAACCCTAAACCTAACTTTAACCGTTAAAACTAACACTAACCTTAACCCTAACTCTAACCCTAACCCTTAACCCTAAGCCCTCACCCTAACACTAATCGTCATCCCTAATCCTAACCATAATCCTATCCCTAAATCTTAATCTCAGACGTCTTCCTCTCTCAGAGTTTAAAAAGCCCTCACCCTAAAATTTAACCCTAAACCTAACTGTAACTGTTTAAACTAACACTAATCTTTAACCATAACCCTAACCCTTAACCTGAACCCTAAGCCAAACTCTTAACCCTAATCCTATCCCTTAACCCTAACTCTAATCCCTAACTCGAACGCTAACACTAACCCCAACCCTAAACCTAACCCTAGCCCCTAACCCAACCCTCACCCCAACCCCTAACCCTAACACTAACCCTAACCCCTAATGCCTAACCCCTAACCCTCATTTGAACACTCTCTCCTAAACCCAAATCCCTAACCCTAACCATAACCCTAATTCTCACACTTCTTCCATTCTAAGAGTTAACCAAGCCTACAATACAACCATGCCATGCATGAGAACAGGCTCCCCCTGATTCCTGCATGTAGGTCTGAGCCCAAGGCCCAGGGTACAATGCTGTGGTGTCTCAGCGACCCATTCCACACCCTTCTCACCATAGATTAAACAGGTCCTCTGACCTTAAACTAATCGCTAAATCTAAGTCCTAACACTAACCCCTACCCTAAACAGAAACCCTGACCCAAACTCCCTTCACTAACACTATACCCTTACACCAAACCTAACCCCTAAACCTAACCCCTAAACATAACCTTAACCATGAACCCTAAACCTGAACCTAAACCCTAACACTTAAGTGTAACCCTAAACCTAACACGAACCCCTAATCCTAATCCTAACCCTAAACCCTAACCCTAACCCTTCACCTTAACCCTAACCGTTAACCCTCAGCTAACCCTTAAACCTAACACTAATCCTAATCTTTACCCCTAAGCCGAACACTTAACCCTAACCCTGTACCAAACCCTAATCCCTAACACTAAGCCCTCTCCCTAACACTAAACTTCATCCCTAACCCTAACCGTAATCCTAACCCTAAATCTAATTCTCAGACTTCTTGCTTTCTCAGAGTTTAGAAAGCCTACAATCCTCCCATGCCATGCATGAAAGGAGGCTCTGCCACTGTGCCCTGCATGAAACCCAGAGGCCCATACCCAGCATACGATAGAGTGGGTTCCTGGTGACAATCCCAGCCTCCGAGCCCCCCCACCTAGTGAAGACAGGGCCTGTGCCCTTAGCATAAACACTGCCCCTAACCCATAACCATAACCCTGATCATAACATCTGACCCTGATCCTATTGCTCACCTTAACATGTAAAACTCACCATAACCCTAATCCTAACCCCTTATCCTAACGTTAATGAATAATACTTACCCTGAGGACAACACCTATCCCATAATTCTAACCCTAACTCTTATTCATAACTGTAAAACCTAATACCTAATTGTAAGCTGCTAACCCTAAATTTAACCGTACCAACAGCCCTAACACTAACCCTAACCCTAACCCTTGATCCTTAAGCCTAAACCCTAACCCTAACCCTAACCCTAAGTATAAACTCTACCCCTCACCCATAACCCTAACCCTGAACATAAAACCTAACCCTGATCCTATTGCTCACCTTAACACGTAAAGCTCACCGTAACACTAACTTTAACCGCTTACCCTAACTTTAAGCATAAAACTGACCCTGAGACCAACCCCTATTCCATAATTCTAACCCTAACTCCTTACCATAACCATAACACCTAATCCCTAACCCTAATTCTAAACTGCTAAACCTAACCTTAAGCCTACAAAAAACCTTAACGGTAACACTAACCCTAACACCTAATCCTAACCCTGTGCCTGAAAATAAACCTAACCCTTAACCTTTAACCCTAATGCTAACCCATAACCCTAACCATAACACTTTACTCTAACCCTAAATCTAACACGAACGCTTAACACTAGCCCTAAACCCTAACCCTAACCCTTAAACACAAACTTAACCATTAACACTCACACTAACCGTCAACCCTAATCCGAATTCTAATCTTTAACCCTAAACCTAACACTTAACCCTAACCCTGTACCAAACCCTAACCCCTAACCATAACCCTCACCCTAAAACGTAACCCTAAACCTAACTGTAACCGTTAAACCTAACTCTAACATTTAACCTTAACTCTACCCATAATCCCTAGCCCTAATCCCTCACCCTAGCACTAACCTCATTCCTAACCCTAACTATAATCCTAACCCTAAATCTAATTATCAGACTTCTTGCTTTCTCAGCGTTAGAAAGCCTACAATCCTCCCATGCCATGAATAAAAGGAGGCTCTACCACTGTGTCCTGCCGGAAACCCCAGTGCCCATACTCAGCATACACTAGAGTGGGTTCCCGACGACAATCGCAACCCCAAACCCCTCCCCCCCTGCCTAGTGCAGACAGGGCCCGAGTCGTAAGCATAAACCCTACCCCTCACCCCTAACCATAACCCTGAACATAACACCTGACCCTGATCCCATTGCTCACCTTAAAATGTAAATCTCACCATAACCCTAAATTTAACCCCTTATCATAACGTTAATGCATAACACTTACCCTGAGAACAACTCCTATCTCTGAATTCTAACCCTAACTCCAAGCCATAACCATAACACCTAATCCCTAATGCGAATTCTAAACTGCTAACCCTAACCTTAAACCTACCATCAAACCAAACATTACCCTAGCCCCTAACTTTAAAACTATGCCTAAAAATAACCCTAACACTTCACCCTTAATCCTAACCCCTAACTCTAACCCTAACCCTATCCCTAAGACGCTAACCATAACCCTAACTGTTAACCCTCACCCTAACACGTAACCCTGACCTTAACCCTAAACCTTAACACTAACCCTTAACCCTAACCCTAAGCCAAACCCTTAACCATAATCCTATCCTTTAACCCTAAACGCTAACCCTAATATTAACCCCAACCCTAAACCTAACCCTAGCACCCTAACCCAAACCCAACAACTAACCCCTATCCCTAACACTAACCCTAACTCCTAATCCCTAGAACCTAACCCTGACTCGAACCATAATCCCAAACTCCAAACCCCTAACCCAAACCCTAACCCTGATTCTCACACTACTTCCATTCTCAGAGTGAAGCAAGCCTACAATACAGCTATACTATGCGTGAGATGAGGCTCCACCTGAGTCCTGCATGTAGGTCCTTTCCCAAGGATCAGGGAACGATTTTGTGCTTTCGTGGAGACTCCGACAGCACCCTTCTCACCGTAGATAAAACAGGTCCTGTGCCCTTAAACTAAAAGCTAAATCTCAGCCCTAACACTAACACTAACCCCTAACCGTAAACATAAGCTCCGACCGTAACGCTGAACACGAACTCTAAAACCTTACCCTAAACCTAAGCCCTAACCCTAACACTAACCCCTAAACATAACACTAACCATGAACCCTAAACCTAACCCTAACCATAACACTTAACGCTAACCCTAAAGCCTACACGAAGACTTATTCCTAACACTAACAAAAACCCTAGCCCTTAGTCTTGATCCTTATCATTAACCCTCACACTAGCCCTTAACCCTAACCCTAATCCTAATCTTTAACCCTAAAGCTAAAACTTAAGCCTAACACTGTACCAAACGCTAAACCTTAACCTTAACCCTAACCCTAAAACATAACCATAAACCTGACTGTAACGGTTAAACCTAACACTAACCTTTAACCCTAACCACTGACCTTAAGAACGCACCCTAACACTAACCTTCATCCCTAAACATTACCATAAACCTACCCCTAAATCTAATTCTCAGACTTCTTGCTTTCTCAGAGTTTAGAAAGCCTACAATTCTCCCACGTCATGAGTAAAAGGAGGCTCTGCCACTGTGTCCTGCAAGAAACCCGGGGGCCCATAACTAGTGCATGATAGAGCGGGTTCCCAGTGGCAATCCTAGTCCCTAACCCCCCCCCTCCTGGTGAAGACAGGGCCCGTGCGCTAAGCAAAAACACTATCCCTAACAGATAACCCTAACTCCAAACATAAAACCTAACCCTGATCCTGTTGCTCACCTTAAAACATAAACCTAACCATAACACTAATTTATCCCCTTATGTTAACGTTAATGCATAGCACCCAAAGAAGAAGCCCTATCCCATAATTCTAAACCTAACCCCTAGCCATAACCATAACACCTCATCCATATTCTAAAGTGCCAACCCTAAACTTCAACCTACCATCAACCCTAACCCTAACCCTAACCCTTAACACTAAGCCCTCACCCTAACACTAATCTTCATCCCTAAACCGTGCCGTAATCCTAACCCGAAATCTAATTCTCAGACTTCTTGCTTTCTCAGAGTTTTGAAAGCCTACAATCCTACTAAGCCATGCATGAAAGCCCGCTCTGCGACAGTGTCCTGCAGGAAACCAGAGGCCCATACACTGCATACGATAGAGTAGGTTACCAGCGACCATCACAGACCCCTATCTTTGCCTCCTAGTGCATACAGGGCCCGTGCCCAGAGCATAAACCCTACCCCTCACCCATAAGACTAACCCAGAACATAACACCTAACCCTGATCATACTGCTCACCTTAAGAGGTAAAGCTCACCATAACCCTAACTTTAACACCTTATCTTAACGTTAATGCATGACACCCTGAGAAAAAGCACTATACTGTAATTCTAACGCTAACTCCTAGCCATAACCATAACACCTGATCCCGAATTCTGATACGCCAACCCTAACCTTAACCCTACCAACAACACTAACACTAACCCTAACACCTTACCCTAACCCTACGCATAAAAATAACCCTAACCGTTGATCCTTAGTCATAACCCCTAACCTTAGCCCTAACACTTAACCCTAATCCCAAGCCTAACCATTAAACATAATTCTAACACTTAACCTTAAACCTAAGCTTTACCTTAATGCCTAGAGATCTAACCCTAACACTGACTTACAGTTAACACTAACCCTAACCCCCTAATGTTAACCTTAAACCTGAACCATAAACCTAACCCTTAACCCTAATCCTATCCCTAACCCCCTAACCCTATCCCTAACTGTTAACCCTCACCCTAACCCTTAACGCTGACCCTAACCCTAAACCTGAACCCTTACCCTAAGCCTAACCCTTAACCCTAACCCTATCCCTTAACCCTAACGCCTAACCCTAACGCTAACTCCAAACCTAAACCTTACCCTGGCCCCCTAAACCAGAGTTAACACCTAACCCGTAACACTAACTCTAACCCTAACCACTAATCCCTAGCACCTAACCCTGACTCCAAGCCTAACCCCTAACTCGAAACCCCTAACCCCAACCCTAACCCTAATTCTCACACTACTTCCATTCCCGAGTGAAGCAAGCCTACAATACAGCCATGCCATGTGTGAGATGAGGCTCCGCCTGAGTCCTGCATGTAGATCTTGTCCCAGGGCCCAGGGAATGATGTTGTGCTTTCGTGATGACTCCGACCGCACCCCTCTCACCGTAGATTAACCAGGTCCTGTGCCCTTAAACTGACCGATAAATCTAAGCCCTACCACCAACGCTAACCCCTGACCCTGAATCTAAGCCCCGAGCCTAAAGCCCAACACTAACTCTAAACCCTTACCCTAAACCTAAACCTTAACCCTAATGCTAACCCCTAAACGTAACCCTAACCGTGACCAGTAAACCTAACCCTAACCTCTAACACAAACCCTAACACATAACTCGAACCCTAAAGCTAAACCTAACCCTTAACCCTAAACCTAAACCCTAACCCTAACTCTTAACCTTAACCCTAACCATTAACTCTCACGCTAACCTTTAATCCTAACCCTAATCCTAATCTTCAACCGTAAACCTAACACTTAACCCTAACCCTGTACCTAACCCTAACCCTATACCAAACCCTAACCCCTCATCTTAACCCTAACCGTAAACCTCAACCCTAAACCGAACTGTAACCGTTAAACCTAAGAGTAACCTTTAACCCTAACCCTAATCCCTAACCCTAAGCCCTCACCCTAACACTAAACTTCATCCTTAACCCTAACCAGAATCCTAACCCTAAATCTAATTCTCAGACTTCTTGCTTTCTTAGAGTTTAGAAAGCCTGCAATCCTCCCATGCCATGCGTGAAAGGAGGCTCTACCACTGTGTCCTGCATCAAACCTACGGGCCCATACCCAGAGTACGATACAGTGGGATCCTGGTGACAATCCCAGTCCCCTAACCTCCCCCCACCCCCGCCTAAGGCAGACAGGGCCCGTGCCCTAAGCATAAACAATACCTGTAACAGATATCCCTCACCGTGAACATAACACCTAACCCTGTTCCTATTTCTCCCCTTAACACGTAAACCTCACCGTGAGCCTAACTTTAACCTCTTATCCTAACGTTAGTGCATAACCCATTTCCTGAGAACAACCCCTATCCCATAATTCTAACCCTATCTCCTAGTCGTCACTGTAACACCTAATCCCTAACCCTAATTCTAAACCGCTAACTCTAACCGTAACACTGCCTACAACCCTAACACTGACAGTAACCCTTACTTCTAACCCCAACGCTATGCCTAACAAAAACCCTTAACCCTTCACCCTAACCCCTGAGCATTACCCTAACCTTTAACCGTAATCCTAATCCTAACCATTAAACCTAACCCTAGCTCTTAAAGCTAACCCTAAACCTTACCCTCACGACTAGACCTAACCCTGACACTAACCTAACACCTAACCCTAACCATAACCCCTACAGCTAACCTTAACCCTGAACCCTAAACCTAACCCTAACACTGAACCCTCACTATATCCCCAACCTCTAAGCCTAATCCTAACCGTTAACCCTCACCCTAACACTTAAACTGGACCATAACACTAAACATTAACCCTAACACTAAACTTTAACCCTAAACCTGAGCCCAACCCTTAACCCTAATCCTATCCTTTTACCCTAAACCTAACTCCTAAACCTAACCCTAAGACTAACCCCAATCCTAATTCTAACCATACCCCTTCATAAAACACTAACTCCTAACCCTAACACTTACCAAAAACCCTAATCGCTAATCCCTAACACTAACGCTTAACCTTTACCGTAACCGTTAACCCTCACCGTAACCCTTAACGCTGACCCTAACCTTAACCTTTAATCTAAGCCTGACCTTAACCCTAACAGTAAGGAAAACCCTCACGCCAACCTTATCCCTTATCCCTAACCCTAACACTACAGCTAAAAATAACACTAACCTTTGATCCTTAAACCCAACCCCTAACACTTACTTTAACCCCAAACCCTAACCCTAATCCTAAGCATTAAACCTAACCCTATCTCTTAACCCTTACTCTAACGCCTAGATCTAACCCTAAAATCTAACCTACCACCTAATCCTAACCTTAAGCCCTAATGCTAACTCTAACCCTGAACCCTAAACCTACCCGTAAACCCTTAACATTAACCCTATCCATAAACCTTAACCCTGACCCTAACCATTACCCGCACCCAAGCATTTAACCCTGACCCTAACCCTAATCCTTAACGATAAACTTAACACTAAACCCCAACCCTAAGCCCAACACTTAACCCTAATCCTAACCCTTGACCCCTAACCCTAAACCTAAGCCTAACCCCAACCTGAACCCTTAATCTTGACCCTTACCCTTAACCCTCACACTAACCCTACTCCTAATCTTTAACCATGAAGCTAACACTGAAGCCTACCCCTGTGCCAAACGCTAAACCCAAACCTTAACCCGAACCCTGAGACTTAACCGTAAACCTAACTGTAACTGTTAAACCTAACACTAACCTTTAACCCCAACCCCTAACCCAAGACCCCACCCTGACACTAATCTTCATCCCTAAACATTACCAGAATCCTACCCCTAAATCTAATTCTCAGAGTTCTTGCTTTCTCAGAGTTTAGAAAGCCTACAATCCTCCCATGCCATGAGTAAAAGGGGGCTCTGCCACTGTGTCCTGCATGAAACCCAGGAGCCCATACCCAGCGTACGATAGAGTGTGTTCCCGGGGACAATCCCATCCCCCTAACCCCCGCCCCCCGCCCAGTGCAGACAGGGCCCGTATGCTAAGTATAAACACTACCCCTAACAGATAACCCTCACCCTGAACATAACACCTAACCCTGATCCTATTGCTCACCTTAAAACATAAACCTCCCCGTAACCCTAATTTAGCCCCTTAACTTAACGTGAATGCATAACACCTTGAGAAGAAGCCCTATCCCGTAATTCTAATCCTAAACCATAGTCATAACCGTAACACCTCATCCCTAATTCTAAAACGTCAAACCTAACCTTCACCCTACCAGCAACCCTAACCCTAACCCTAACCCCTAACCCTAAGCCCTCACCCTAACCACTAATCTTCATCCCTAAACCGTGCCGTAATCCTAACCTGAAATCTAATTCTCAGACTTCTTGCTTTCTCAGAGTTTTGAAAGCCTACAATCCTACTAAGCCATGCATGAAAGCCAGCTCTGCCACAGTGTCCTGCATGAAACCCAGAGGCCCATACACTGCGTGCGATAGAGTGGGTTCCCAGCGACCATCACAGACCCCTAACTTCGCCTCCTAGTGCATACAGGGCCCGTGCCCTAAGGATAAACCCTACCCCTCACCCATAACCCTAACCCAGAACATAACACCTAACCCTGATCCTACTGCTCACCTTAACAGGTAAAGCTCACCGTAACCCTAACTTTAACCCCTTATCTTAACGTTAATGCATGACACCCTGAGAACAAGACCTGTACCGTAAATCTAACGCTAACTCCTAGCCATAACCATAACACCTAATCCCTAATTCTGAAACGCCAACCCTAACCTTAACCCTACCAACAACACTAACACTAACCCTAACCCCTTACGCTAACCCTACGCCTAAAAATAACCCTAACATTTGATCCTGAGTCATTACCCATAATCTTAACCCTAACCCTCAACCCTAATCCCAATCCTTAACCATTAAACTTAACCCTAACTCTTAACCCTAACCCTGACCTTTACCCTAATGCCTAGAGATCTAACCGCAACACTGACCTACAGTTACACTAACCCTACCCTCTAATGCTAACCTTAAACCTGAACCATAAACCTAACCCTTAACCCTAACCCTATCCCTAACCCCCTTACCCTAACTCTAACTGTTAACCCTCACCCTAACCCTCAACCCTGACCCTAACCTTAAACCTTAATCCTAACCATGCGTTTCATGAGCCTCTGCCTTTGTCCTGCGTGACAGTTGAAGCCCAACACCCAGGGTAAGATGAAGTGGGGACGCAGCCTTGCTCCACACCCACAGTGCCCCGTACATTAGACGGGGCCCGTGCCCTAACACACACCGTTAAACGTAAGCCCTAACCCTATCACTAAACCAAACCCTTCGTAAGCCCCGAATCTAACTCCTAACAGTAACCCTAATCCCTGACCCTTACTCTTGCCTCTCACCCTAAACCTAAACCCAACCACTAAACATAATCCTAATCTCTAACCCTAACAGTAATCCTAACCCTAATTCTAACCTAAAACCCTAACCCCTAAATCTAATCCTAGTCCCTAACACCTAACCTTACCCTAAACCGAATTCCAATTCTCAGAGTTCTTCAATTAAAAAACTTAAAAAAGCCTAGAATCCACCAATGCCGTGTCTGAGATGAGCGTCTGCCCCTATGTCCTGCATGACAGGCAGGCGCCAATACCCAGGGTACTATGGAGTGGAGTCCTGGGGTCTGTAGGCTTGCTAAACTCCAGTTTGGAAGAATTGCTATAGTCATATATAGGGATGCTTACATTTACTTATAGAAAGCAACTATTGATGTGTGATTTGTAGGCTTGCCTTACTCTAGTTTGGATGAAGAAGCTGAATCATATATAGGAATATTAGCCTTGAGTTAGAGGAAGCATCTATGGGGGGTGCTTTTTTGGCTTGTTAAACTCTGGTTTGGAAGAAGTTCGAGAGTCTTATATAGGAACGATATCATTCATTCAGAGAAAGCAATTATAGGGAGTTGGTTTGTAGGCTTGCTAAGCTCTAGTTTGGAGGAAGGCGAGAGTCATATATAGGAACGCTTACGTTCACATAAAGCGTCTACGGGGGGACGGATTCTAGGCTTCCTAAACTCTAGCTTGGAAAAAGAGGACAGTTATGTATAGGAACTCTCGGCGGGGGATTTGTAGCATTGCTAAAATCTTAGATTGGAAAAGTTGCGAGAGTCATACATAGGAATGTTAACATTCACTCAATGAAAGCAACTATAAGGGGTGCTTTCCAGGCTGGCTACACTCTAATTTGGAAAAAGTGCGACAGTCATATATAGGAAGGCTTATATTCACTCAGACAAAGCAATTATGTGTAGGTGTATATTAGGCATGCTAACTCTAGTTTGGAAAATTTTGAGAGCCATGTATAGGAAAACTTACAGTAACTTAGAGAAAGCAACGAACAGGGGTGGAGTGTAGGCTTTCTAAACTCTAGTTTGGAGGAAGTGCCATAGTCATATATAGGAACGCTTAAATTCGTTCAGAGAAAACAGCTGTCGGGGATTTGTTTGTAGACTTATTCAACTCTAGTTTGGAAGAAGTGCGAGAGACATATATAGGAATGTTTACATTGACTCAAAGAAAGCAACTATGGGGGAGTGTTATTTTGGCATGCCAGATGTTAGTTAAGAAGAGGTACAAGACTCATATATAGGAACGCTTACATTCACACAGCGAGAGCAACTACGGAGTAGTGTCAGGTAGACATATTAAAGTCTAGCTTGGGAGAAGTTCCAGAGTCCTATATAGGAAAGGTAACAGCCACTTTGAAAAAGCAAGTTTTGGCGGGTGGTTTGTAGGCCTGCAAAACCCTGTTTTGGTTGAAGTGTGAGAGTCATATATGAGAACGCTTACATTCACTCAGAGAAAGCAATGATGGGTTTGTTTGTAGGCTTACTAAACTGCAGTTTGGAAGAAGCATGAGAATCACATATAGGAGCACATACATTTTGACGCACTGAAAGTAACTATGGGGTGGTGTTTTATAGGCATGCTAAACTCTAGTTTGGACGAAGTTTGAGAATCACATATAAGAAAGCTTAGAGTCACTTAGAGAAAGCAAATCTCTGGGTGTGGAATGTAGGCCTGCTAAACTCTATTTTGGTTTAAGAGTGAGAGTCATATATGGGAAGGCTTACATTCCCTCAGAGAAAGCAACGACGGCGTGGTGGTTTGTAGGCATACTAAACTCTAGTTTGGAAGAAGTAGGAGAATGATATATGGGAACGCTTACATTCGCGTAGAGAAAGCAATTATGGGGTGGCGTTTTTGTAGCCATGCTAATCTCTAGTTTGGAAGAAGTTAAGGAGTAATATATAGGAAAGGGTACACTCATAGAAACCAACTCTCGGGGGATGTTTTGTACACCTGCAAAACTCCAGTTTGGAAGTGGGAGAGAGTCATATTGGGGACCGCGTGCATTCACTCAGAGAAATCAACGATGGGATTGTGATTTGTAGGCATAGTCAACTCTAGTTTGGAAGAAGTACGAGAATCGTATATAGGAACACTTACCTTCACGCAGAGAAAGCAACTATGGAGTGATGTTTGTATGCCTACTAAAATATAGTTTGGAGGAAGTTCGAGAGCCATATCTGGGAAGCTTACAGTCACTTAGAGAAAGCAACCCTCGGGGGTGTTTCGTAGGCCTGCTAAACTCTATTTTCAATGAAGTGTTAGAATAATATATGGGAACTCAGTGAAAGCAACGTTGTGGTTGTGGTTCCTAGAAGAAGCAAGAGAATCACATGTAGAAACGCTTACATTCCGGCACCGAATGCAACTATGGGGTGGTGTTTTGTAGGCTTGCAAAACTCTAGTTTGGACGAAGTTTGAGAGTCATATATAGGAAAGTTTACAGTCACGTAGAGAAAGCAACTCTCTGGGTGTGGAATGTAGAGTTATTTTGGTTGAAATAGAGTTATTTTGGTTGAAGTGTGAGAGTCATATATGGGAACGCTTACATTCACTCAGAGAAAACAACGTTTGGGTGGTGGTTTGTAGGGCATACTAAACTGTAGTTTGGAAGAAGTACGAGAGTCCTATATAGGAACACTTACATTCACACAGAGAAAGCACTTATGGCGTCAGGTTTTGTAGGCATGCTAAACTGCAGTTTGGAAGAAGTTGGAGAACCTTATACAGGAAAGATTACCGTCACCTAGGGAAAGCAACTCTCGGGAGATTTTTTTGTACACATGCTAAACTCTAATTTGGATGAAGTGTGAGAGTCAAACATGGGACCGCTTACATTCCCTCAGAGAAACAACACTGGGGTGGTTTTTGTAGGCATACTAAATAGTTTGGAAGAAGTACCAGAATGATATTTGGGAAGGCTTACATTCACACAGAGAAAGCAACTACGGGGTGGTGTTTTGTAAGCATGCTATAGTTTGGAAGAAGTTCCAAACCTGAACAGTCATTTAGAGAAAGCAACTCTTGGTGGGTGATTTTTAGGTCTGCTAAATTGTATTTTGAAAGAAGTACCAGAGTCATATATACTAATGCTTACATTCATGCAAAGAAAAAACCATGGGGTGATGTTTTGTGGGCATGTTAACCTGTAGTTTGGAAGAAGTTGGAGAGTCTTATTTAGGAAAGCTTACAGTCACCTAGAGAAAGCAACTCTCGGGAGAGCCTTTCTTGGCCTGCTAAACTCTACTTTGCATCAATTGTGAGAGTCAAACATGGGAATGCTTTCATTCATTCAGAGAACGCAACGTTTGGGTGGTGGTTTGTAGGCATTCTAAACTGTATTTTGGAGGAAGTACGAGAGTCATGTATATGAACGCTTACATTCATGCAGAGAAAGCAACTGTGGGGTGGTTTCTAGGCATGCTAAACTCTAGTTTGGACGAAGTTTGAGAATCACATATAAGAAAGCTTAGAGTCGCTTAAAGCAAATCTCTGGGTGTGGAATGTAGGTGTGCCAAACTCTATTTTGGTTTCAGAGTGAGAGTCATATATGGGAAGGCTTACATTCACTCAGAGAAAGCAACGATGGTGTGGTCGTTTGTAGGCGTACTGAACTCTAGTTTGGAAGAAGTAGGAGAATGATATATGGGAACGCTTACATTCATGCAGAGAAAGCAATTATGGGGTGGCTTTTTTGTAGCCATGCTAATCTCTATTTTTCAAGAAGTTAAAGAGTAATATATAGGAAAGCGTACCGTCATTTATAGAAACCAACTTTCGGGGGATGATTTGTAGGCCTGCAAAACTCTACTTTGGAAGAAGGGGGAGAGTCATATGGGGGACTGGGTATATTCACTCGGAGAAATCAACGATGGGGTTGTGGTTTGTAGGCATACTAAACTCTAGTTTGGAAGAAGGACGAGAATCATTTATAGGAACGCTTACATTCATGCAGAGAAAGCAACTATGGAGTGATGTTTGTATGCCTAGTAAACGATAGATTGGAGGATGTTCGAGAGTCATATCTGGAAAGCTTACAGTCATTTAGAGAAAGCAACTCTCTGGGGGTGGTTCGTAGGCCTGCTAAACTCTATTTTCAATGAAGTGTTCGAATCATATACAGGAACGCTTACATTCACTCAGAGAAAGCAACGTTGGGGTGGCTGTTTTTGAGCATACTAAACTCTACTTTGGAAGAAGTACGAGAGACATACATAGGAACGCTTACATTAACACAGAGAAAGCAAATACGGGGTGCTGTAGTGCAGGCATGCTAAACTATAGATTGGAAGAAGTTCGAAAGCTGACAGTCACTTAGAGAAAGCAACTCTTGGCGGGTGATTTTTAGGTCTGCTAAATTGTATTTTGAAAGACGTACAAGAGTCATATATACAAACGCTTACATTTATGCAGAGAAAGAAACTATGGGGTGATGTGTTGTTGGCATGCTAAACTGCAGTTTGAAAGGACTTCCAGAGTGTTATATAGGATAGCTACAGTCACCTAGAGAAAACAACACTCGGGACAGCTTTGCAAGCCTCTAAACACTAATTAGCAGCAATTGTGAGAGTCAAATATGGGAAAGCTTACATTCACGGAGAGAACACAACGTTTGGGTGGTGGTTTGTAGGCATAATAACTGTAGGTCGGAAGAAGTAGGAGAGTCATATATATGAACAGTTACATTCACGCAGAGAAAGAAACTGTTGGGTGGTGTATGTACGCATGTTAATCTATACTTTGGAGGAAGTTTGAGAGTCATATCTGGGGAAAATTACAGTCACATAGCTAAATCAACCATCGGGGACTGGTTTGTAGGTCTGCTAAATTCTATTTTGGAAAAAGTGATTCATATAAGGGAATGCTTATGTTCACTCAGAGAAAGCAATGATGCGGTGGTGTATTGTTGGCATGCTAAACTTTAGTTTGGAAGAAGTTCGAGAGTTTTACATAGGAAAGCTTACATTCACCTAGAGAAAGCAACTCTCAGGATGTGGTTTATAGGCCTGGTGAACTCTAATTTGGATCAAGTGTGAGAGTCATACATATGAGTTCCAAAATACAGTTTAGTATGCCTACAAACCACCAGCCTAACATTGCTTTCTCTGAGTGGATATAGGCCTTCCCTTATATGAATCTCGGACTGCTTTCAAAATGCAATTTGCCGGACCTACAAAACACCGCCCGAGAGTTGCTTTCTCTCACTATAAGCTTTCCTATATATGACTTTGGGACATAGTTTAGCATGCCAACAAAAGGCCACCCCATAGTTTGCGTGAATGTAAGCGTTCCTATGCATCACGCTCGTACTTCTTCCAAAGTATAGTACACCTACCAACCACCTCCCCAACGTTGCTTTTTCTGAGTGAATGTAAGCATTCTTTTATTCTCGTACTTCCTCCAAACTCCAGTTTAGTGTGACTAAAAATCACCACCGCAACCTTGCTTTCTCTGAGTGAATGTTAGCGTTCCCATTTAAGATTCACACTTCATCCAAAATAGAATTTAGCAGAACTACAAACCGGCCCCCAAGGGTTGCTTTCTCTGTGAGACTGTAAGCTTTCCTATTACTCTTAACTTCTTCGCAACTAGAGATTTGCATGCCTACAAAACACCACCCCATAGTTGCCCTCTCTGCGTGAATGTAAGCACTCATATATATGACTCTGCTACTTCTTCCAAAATACAGTTTAGTATGCTTACAAACAACCAACCAAACGTTGCGTTCTCTGAGAGAATGTTAGCGTTCCCAAGTATGACTGTTCCAAATGATGCAAAGTAGAGTTTAGCAGGCTTACAAACTATCTCTCGAAAGTTGCTTCCTCTGGGGGACTGTAAGCTTTCCTATAAAAGACTGTCGAACTTCTTCGAAACTACATTTCAGCACGCCAACAAAACATCACCACATAGTTTCTTTCTCAGCATAAATATAAGCGATTTTATATATGACTCTTGTACTTCTATCAAAATACAATTTAGCAGACCTCAAAATCAACCGCCAAGAGTTGCTTTCTCTAAGTCACTGTCAGCTTTCGAACTTCTTCCAAATTATATTTTATCATGCCTACAAAACACCACCCCATAGTTGCTTTCTCTGCGTCCATATAAGCGTTCATATATATGACTGTCGTACTTCTTCCAAACTGGAGTTAGTATACCTACAAACCGGCACCCAATTTACCTTTCTCTGAGTGAATGAAGCGTATCCATGTATGCCTCTTTCACTTCATCCAAATTAGAGTTTAGCGGCCCACAAACCACCTCCTGTGAGTTGCTTTCTCTAGGTGACTGTAAACTTTCCTATATAAGACTCTCGAACTTCTTCCAAACTACAGTTTAGCATGCCAACAATACAGCACCCCATCGTTGATTTCTCTGAGTGAACATAAGCGTTCCCATATATGACTCTCACTCTTCTTCCAAAATAGAATTTAGCAGACCTACACAACACCCGATGGTTCCAATTCTCTAGGTGACTTTAATTTTTCCCACATATGACTCTCGAACTTCCTCCAAACTAGATTATGATGATTACATAGGCCACCCCACAGTTGCTTTCTCTGCGTGAATGTAACCGTTCATATATGACTCTCCTACTTCTTTTGAACTACAGCATTTATTCCTACAAACCATCACGACAACGTTCTTTCTGTGAGTGAATGCAAGCGTTCTCACACTTCATCCAAATTACAGTTTAGCAGACCTACCAACAAACTACAGAGATTTGTTTTTCTCTGTGTCACTGTAATCTTTCCTATATAAGGCTCTCGAACTTCTTCCAAACCACAGTTTAGCATGCCAACAAAATACGATCACAGAGTTGCTTTCTCTGCGTGAATGTAAGCATTCGTATATATGACTCTCCTACTTCCTCCAAAATACAGTTTAGAATGCTTACAAACCACCACCCAAATGTTGCGTTCTCTGAGTCAATGTAAGCGTTCCCATGTTTGACTCTCACAATTGATGCAATCTAGAATTTAGCATGCTTTGAAACAATCTCCCGAGAGTTGCTTTCTCTGGGTGACTGTAAACTTTCCTATGTAAGACTCGCGAACTTCTTCCAAACTACAGTTTAGCATGCCAACAAAACACCGCCCCATAGTTGATTTCTCTTCGTGATCATAAGCGTTCCCATATATGACTCGCATTCTTCTTTCAAAATAGAATTTAGCAGATCTACAAAATGGCCCCCGATGGTTGCTTTCTCTAAGTGACTGTAATTTTCCCCAGATATGACTCTCGAAATTCCTCCAAACTACAGATTAGCATGCATACATACGCCACCCAACAGTTGCTTTCTCTGCGTGAATGTAACCGTTCATATATGACTCTCCTACTTCTTCCGAACTACAGTTATTATGCCTACAAACCACCACCCAAACGTTGTGTTCTCTGAGTGAATGTAAGCGTTCCCATGTTTGACTCTCACAATCGCTGCTTGTTAGAGTTTAGCAGGCTTGCAAAGCTCTCCTGAGTGTTGCTTTCTCTAGGTGACTGTAAGCTATCCTACATAACACTCTCGAACTTCTTCCAAACTGCAGTTTAGCATCCCCACAACACATCACCCCATAGTTTCTTTCTACGCATGAATGTAAGCGTTTGTATATAAGACTCTGACACGTCTTTCAAAATACAATTTAGCAGACTTAAAAAATCACCCGCCAAGAGTTGCTTTCTCTAAGTGACTGTCAGCTTTCGAACTTCTTCCAATCTATAGTTTAGCATGCCTGCACTACAGCACCCCGTATTTGCTTTCTCTGTGTTAATGTAAGCGTTCGTATTTATGTCTCTTGTACCTCTTCCAAAGTAGAGTTTAGTATGCTCACAAACGGCCACCCCAACGTTGCTTTCTCTGAGTGAATGTAAGCGTTCCTGTATATGATTTTAACACTTCTTTGAAAATAGAGTTTAGCAGGCCTACGAACCACCCCCCGAGAGTTTCTTTCTCTAAATGACTGTAAGCTTTCCAGATATGACTCTCGAACATCCTCCAAACTATAGTTTAGTAGGCATACACACATCACTCCATAGCTGGTTTGTCTGCGTGAATGTAACCGTTCATATATATGACTTTCCTACTTCTTCCGAACTACAATTAAGGCCACAAACTGCAACCCAAACCTTGCGTTCTGAGTGGATGTAAACCTTCCCATACTTGACTTTAAGAGTGGGTGCAAATTATCAGGCTTAGAAACCATCTCCCAAGAGTTGCTCTCCCTAGGTGACTGTAAGCTTTGCTATATAAGATTCTAAACTTCCTCCAAACTATAGTTTAGTAGGCATACAAACCTCACTCCATAGTTGCTTTCTCTGCATGAATGTAAGCGTTCCTATATATGATTCTCGTACTTTCTCCAAACTAGAGTTTAGTATGCCTACAAAACACAACCCCATCCTCGATTTCTCTGAGTCAATGTACGTGGTCCCCAATATGACTCTCCCACTTCTTCCAAAGTAGAGTTTTGCAGGCCTACCCTTCATCCCCCGAAAGTTGGTTTCTATAAATGAGTGTACGCTTTCCTATATAACTTCTTCCAAACTAGAGATTAGCATGGGTACAAAAAAGCCACCCCATAATTGCTTTCTCTGCATGAATGTAAGCGTTCCCATATATCATTTTCCTACTTCTTCCAAACTAGAGTTTAGTATGCCTACAAACCACCACACCATCGTTGCTTTCTCTGAGTGAATGTAACCCTTTCCATATATGACTCTCAATCTAAACCAAAATAGAGTTTAGCACACCTACATTCCACACCCAGAGATTTGCTTTCTCTAAGTGACTCTAAGCTTTCTTATATGTGATTCTCAAACTTCGTCCAAACTAGAGTTTAGCACGCCTAGAAAACACCACCCCACAGTTCCTTTCTCTGCATGAATGTAAGCGTTTGAATATATGACTCTGGTACTTCTTTCAAAATACAATTTAGCAGACCTAAAAATCCACCGCCAAGAGTTGCTTTCTCTAAGTGACTGTCTGCTTTCGAACTTCTTCCAAACTATATTTTAGCAGGCCTACAAAACACCACCCCATAGTTGCTTTCTCTGCGTCCATATAAGCGTTCATATATATGACTCTAGTACTTCTTCCAAACTGGAGTTAGTATACCTACAAACCGGCACCCCAATTTACCTTTCTCTGAGTGAATGAAGCGTATCCATGTATGCCTCTTTCACTTCATCCAAATTAGAGTTTAGCGGCTTACAAACCACCTCCTGTGAGTTGCTTTCTCTAGGTGACTGTAAACTTTCCTATATAAGACTCTCGAACTTCTTCCAAACTACAGTTTAGCATGCCAACAATACAGCGCCCCATCGTTGATTTCTCTGAGTGAACATAAGCGTTCCCATATATGACTCTCACTCTTTTTCCAAAATAGAATTTAGCAGACCTACACACCAGCCCCCGATTGTTCCTTTCTCTAAATGACTCTAATTTTCCCCAGATATGACTCTCGAACTTCCTCCAAACTACAGATTATGATGATTACATACGCCACCCCACAGTTGCTTTCTCTGCGTGAATGTAACCGTTCATATATGACTCTCCTACTTCTTCGAACTACAGTTGTTATTCCTACAAACCACCACGACAAAGTTCTTTCTCTGAGTGAATGCAAGCGTTCTCACACATCATCCAAATTACAGTTTAGTAGACCTACCAACAAACTACAGAGAGTTGTTTTCTCTGTGTCACTGTAATCTTTCCTACATAAGGCTCTCGAACTTCTTCCAAACCACAGTTTAGCATGCCAACAAAATACGATCACAGAGTTGCTTTCTCTGCGTGAATGTAAGCATTCGTATATATGACTCTCCTACTTCCTCCAAAATACAGTTTAGAATGCTTACAAACCACCACCCAAACGTTGCGTTCTCTGAGTGAATGTAAGCGTTCCCATGTTTGACTCTCACAATTGATGCAAATTAGAGTTTAGCACGCTTAGAAACAATCTGCCGAGAGTTACTTTCTCTAGGTGACTGTAAGCTTTCTTATATAAGACTCGCGAACTTCTTCCAAACTACACTTTAGCATCCCAACGAAACACTGCCCCATCGTTGATTTCTCTGAGTGAACATAAGCGTTCCCACATATGAATTTCACTCTTCTTCCAAAATAGAATTTAGCAGATCTACAAAACGGCCCCCGATTGTTGCTTTCTCTAAGTGACTGCAATTTTCCCCAGATATGACTCTCGAACTTCCTCCAAAGTATAGATTAACATGCGTACATACACCACCCAACAGTTTCTTTCTCTGCGTGAATGTAACCGTTCATATATATGACTCTCCTACTTCTTCCGAACTACAGTTATTATGCCTACAAACCACCACCCAAACGTTGTGTTCTCTCCGTGAATGTAAGCGTTCCCATGTTTGACTCTCACAATTGCTGCTAATTAGTGTTTAGAGGCTTGTATAGCTGTCCCGAGTGTTGCTTTCTCTAGGTGACTGTAAGCTATCCTATATAACACTCTCGAACTCCTTCCAAACTGCAGTTTAGCATGCCAACAACACATCACCCCATAGTTTCTTTCTCTGCATGAATGTAAGCGTTTGTATATGACTCTGGTACGTCTTTCAAAATACAATTTAGCAGACCTAAAAATCACCCGCCAAGAGTTGCTTTCTCTAAGTGACTGTCAGCTTTCGAACATCTTCCAATCTATAGTTTAGCATGCCTGCATTACAGCACCCCGTATTTGCTTTCTCTGTGTTAATGTAAGCGTTCGTATTTATGTTTCTCGTACCTCTTCCAAAGTAGAGTTTAGTATGCTCAAAAACGGCCACCCCAACGTTGCTTTCTCTGAGTGAATGTAAGCGTTCCTGTATATGATTCGAACACTTCATTGAAAATAGAGTTTAGCAGGCCTACGAACCACCCCCAGAGATTTGCTTTCTCTAAATGAATGTAAGCTTTCCAGATATGACTCTCGAGCATCCTCCAATCTATCGTTTAGTAGGCATACAAACATCACTCCATAGTTGCTTTCTCTGCATGAATGTAAGCGTTCCTATATATGATTCTCGTCCTTCTTCCAAACTAGAGTTTAGTATGCCTACAAACCACAACCCCATCATTGATTTCTCCGAGTGAATGTACCCAGTCCCCCATATGATTCTCCCCCTTCTTCCAAAGTAGAGTTTTGCAGGCCTACAAACCATCCCCCGAAAGTTGGTTTCTATAAATGACGGTACGCTTTCCTATATATTTCTCTTTAACTTCTTGCAAAATAGAGATTAGCATGGCTACAAAAAAGCCACCCCATAATTGCTTTCTCTGCATGAATGTAAGCGTTCCCATATATCATTCTCCTACATCTTCCAAACTAGAGTTCAGTATGCCTACAAACCACCACACCATCGTTGCTTTCTCTGAGCGAATGTAAGCCTTCCCATATATGACTCTCACTCCGAAACCAAAATAGAGTTTAGCACGCCTACATTCCACACCCAGAGATTTGCTTTAAGCGACTCTAAGCTTTCTTATATGTGATTCTCAAACTTCGTCCAAACTAGAGTTTAGCATGCCTAGAAAACACCACCCCAGAGTTGCTTTCTCTGCATGAATGTAAGCGTTTGAATATATGACTCTGGTATTTCTTTCAAAATACAATTCAGCAGACCGAAAAATGAACCGCCGAGAGTTGCTTTCTCTAAGTGACTGTCTGCTTTCGAACTTCTTCCAAACTATATTTTAGCAGGCCTACAAAACACCACCCCATAGTTGCTTTCTCTGCGTCCATATAAGCGTTCATATATATGACTCTAGTACTTCTTCCAAACTGGAGTTAGTATACCTACAAACCGGCACCCCAATTTACCTTTCTCTGAGTGAATGAAGCGTATCCATGTATGCCTCTTTCACTTCATCCAAATTAGAGTTTAGCGGCTTACAAACCACCTCCTGTGAGTTGCTTTCTCTAGGTGACTGTAAACTTTCCTATATAAGACTCTCGAACTTCTTCCAAACTACAGTTTAGCATGCCAACAATACAGCGTCCCATCGTTGATTTCTCTGAGTCAACATAAGCGTTCCCATATATGACTCTCACTCTTTTTCCAAAATAGAATTTAGCAGACCTACACACCAGCCCCCGATTGTTCCTTTCTCTATGTGACTCTAATTTTCCCCAGATATGACTCTCGAACTTCCTCCAAACTACAGATTATGATGATTACATACGCCACCCCACAGTTGCTTTCTCTGCGTGAATGTAACCGTTCATATATGACTCTCCTACTTCTTCGAACTACAGTTGTTATTCCTACAAACCACCACGACAAAGTTCTTTCTCTGAGTGAATGCAAGCGTTCTCACACTTCATCCAAATCACAGTTTAGCAGACCTACCAAGAAACTACAGAGAGTTGTTTTCTCTGTGTCACTGTAATCTTTCGTATATAAGGCTCTCGAACTTCTTCCAAACCACAGTTTAGCATGCCAACAAAATACGACCACAGAGTTGCTTTCTCTGAGTGAATGTAAGCATTCGTATATATGACTCTCCTACTTCCTCCAAAATACAGTTTAGAATGCTTAAAAACCAGCCACCCAAACGTTGCGTTCTCTGAGTGAATGTAAGCGTTCCCATGTTTGACTCTCACAATTGCTGCTAATTAGTGTTTAGAGGCTTGTAAAGCTGTCCCGAGTGTTGCTTTCTCTAGGTGACTGTAAGCTATCCTATATAACACTCTCGAACACCTTCCAAACTGCAGTTTAGCATCCCCACAACACATCACCCCATAGTTTCTTTCTCTGCATGAATGTAAGCGTTTGTATATGACTCTGGTACGTCTTTCAAAATACAATTTAGCAGACCTAAAAATCACCCGCCAAGAGTTGCTTTCTCTAAGTGACTGTCAGCTTTCGAACTTCTTCTAATCTATAGTTTAGCATGCCTGCACTACAGCACCCCGTGTTTGCTTTCTCTGTGTTAATGTAAGCGTTAGTATTTGTCTCTCGTACCTCTTCCAAAGTAGAGTTTAGTATGCTCAAAAACAGCCACCCCAACGTTGCTTTCTCTGAGTGAATGTAAGCGTTCCTGTATATGATTCGAACACTTCATTGAAAATAGAGTTTAGCAGGCCTACGAACCACCCCCAGAGAGTTGCTTTCTCTAAATGAATGTAAGCTTTCCAGATATGACTCTCGAGCATCCTCCAATCTATCGTTTAGTAGGCATACAAACATCACTCCATAGTTGCTTTCTCTGCATGAATGTAAGCGTTCCTATATATGATTCTCGTCCTTCTTCCAAACTAGAGTTTAGTATGCCTACAAACCACAACCCCATCGTTGATTTCTCCGAGTGAATGTACCCAGTCCCCCATATGATTCTCCCCCTTCTTCCAAAGTAGAGTTTTGCAGGCCTACAAACCATCCCCCGAAAGTTGGTTTCTATAAATGACGGTACGCTTTCCTATATATTACTCTTTAACTTCTTGCAAAATAGAGATTAGCATGGCTACAAAAAAGCCACCCCATAATTGCTTTCTCTGCATGAATGTAAGCGTTCCCATATATCATTCTCCTACATCTTCCAAACTAGAGTTCAGTATGCCTACAAACCACCACACCATCGTTGCTTTCTCTGAGAGAATGTAAGCCTTCCCATATATGACTCTCACTCCGAAACCAAAATAGAGTTTAGCACGCCTACATTCCACACCCAGAGATTTGCTCTAAGCGACTAAGCTTTCTTATATGTGATTCTCAAACTTCGTCCAAACTAGAGTTTAGCATGCCTAGAAAATACCACCCCAGAGTTGCTTTCTCTGCATGAATGTAAGCGTTTGTATATATGACTCTGGTACTTCTTTCATAATACAATTTAGCACACCGAAAAATCAACCGCCGAGAGTGGCTTTCTCTAAGTGACTGTCTGTTTTCGAACTTCTTCCAAATTATATTTTAGCATGCCTACAAAACACCACCCCATAGTTGCTTTCTCTGCATCAATATAAGCGTTCATATATATGCCTCTCTCACTTCATCTAAATTAGAGTTTAGCAGGCCTACAAACAACACCCCGTGATTTGCTTTCTCTAGGTGATTGTAAACTTTCCTATATAAGAATCTCCAACTTCTTTCAAACTACACCATGCCAACAAAACACCACGCAGTGGTTGCTTTCTATGAGTGAACATAAGCGTCCCCATATATGACTCACACTCTGTTTCCAAAATAGAATTTAGCAGATCTACAAACCAACCCAGGATGGTTCCTTTCCCTAAGTGACTGTAATTTTCCCCAGATATGACTCTCGCACTTCCTCCAAACTACAGATTAACATGCATACATCGTCACCCCACAGTTGCGTTCTCTGCGTGAATGTAACGGTTCATATATATGACTCTCCTACTTCTTCCCAACTACAGTTATTATGCCTTCAAACCATCACCATGTTTCTTTCTCTGAGTGAATGAATGCAAGTGTTCTCACATTTCATCCAAGTTAGAGTTTAGCAGGCCTACCAATAAACTTCCGAGAGTTGTTTTCTCTGTGTCACTGTAATCTTTCCTATATAAGACTCTCGAACTTCTTCCAAACCACAGTATAGCATGCCAACAAAATACGACCCCAGAGTTGCTTTCTCTGCCTGAATGTAAGCGTTCATATACATGACTCTCGTACTTCCTCCAAAATACAGTTTAGAATGCCTACAAACCACCACCCAAACGTTGCGTTCTCTGAATGAATGAAAGCATTCCCATGTTTGACTCTCACAATTGATGCAAAGTAGAGTTTAGCAGGCCAAGAAAGGCTCTCCCGAGAGTTACTTTCTCTAGGTGACTGTAAGCTTTCCTAAATAAGACTCTCCAACTTCTTCCAAACTACAGGTTAACATGCCCACAAAACATCACCCCATGGTTTTTTCTTTGCATGAATGTAAGCATTAGTATATATGACTCTGGTACTTCTTTCAAAATACAATTTAGCAGACCTAGAAATCACCCACCAAGAGTTGCTTTCTCTAAGTGACTGTTCAGGTTTAGAACTTCTTCCAAACTATAGCATGCTTACAAAACACCACCCCGTAGTTGCTTTCTCTGTGTGAATGTAAGCGTTCCCAAATATCATTCTG
This sequence comes from Eulemur rufifrons, assembly GCF_041146395.1. NCBI lineage: Eukaryota > Metazoa > Chordata > Mammalia > Primates > Lemuridae > Eulemur > Eulemur rufifrons. Next base: position 36,738 of record NC_091010.1, on the reverse strand, counting down.
GTACTTCTTCCAAACTATTTAGTATGCCTACAAAAACCACCCCAGTGTTGTTTCTCTGAGGGAATGTAAGCGGTCCCATGTTTGACTCTCACACTTCATCCAAATTAGAGTTTAGCATGTGTACAAAAAAAATCTCCCGAGAGTTGCTTTCCCTAGGTGACGGTAATCTTTCCTGTATAAGGTTCTCCAACTTCTTCCAAACTGCAGTTTAGCATGCCTACAAAACCTGATGCCATAAGTGCTTTCTCTGTGTGAATGTAAGTGTTCCTATATAGGACTCTCGTACTTCTTCCAAACTACAGTTTAGTATGCCCTACAAACCACCACCCAAACGTTGTTTTCTCTGAGTGAATGTAAGCGTTCCCATATATGACTCTCACACTTCAACCAAAATAACTCTATTTCAACCAAAATAACTCTACATTCCACACCCAGAGAGTTGCTTTCTCTACGTGACTTTAAACTTTCCTATATATGACTCTCAAACTTCGTCCAAACTAGAGTTTTGCACCCTACAAAACACCACCCCATAGTTGCATTCGGTGCCGGAATGTAAGCGGTTCTACATGTGATTCTCTTGCTTTTTCCAAATTACAGGTTAGTATGCCTAGGAACCACAACCACAACGTTGCTTTCACTGAGTTCCCATATATTATTCTAACACTTCATTGAAAATAGAGTTTAGCAGGCCTACGAAACACCCCCGAGAGTTGCTTTCTCTAAGTGACTGTAAGCTTCCCAGATATGGCTCTCGAACTTCCTCCAAACTATATTTTAGTAGGCATACAAACATCACTCCATAGTTGCTTTCTCTGCGTGAAGGTAAGCTTTCCTATATACGATTCTCGTACTTCTTCCAAACTAGAGTTGACTATGCCTACAAATCACAATCCCATCGTTGATTTCTCTGAGTGAATGCACGCGGTCCCCAATATGACTCTCCCCCTTCTTCCAAACTGGAGTTTTGCAGGTGTAGAAAACATCCCCCGAGAGTTGGTTTCTATGAGTGTACCCTTTCCTATATATTACTCCTTAACTTCTTCCAAACTAGAGATTAGCATGGCTACAAAAACGCCACCCCATAATTGCTTTCTCTACGTGAATGTAAGCGTTCCCATATATCATTCTCCTACTTCTTCCAAACTAGAGTTTAGTATGCCTACAAACCACCACGCAGTCGTTGCTTTCTCTGAGGGAATGTAAGCCTTCCCATATATGACTCTCACTCTTAAACCAAAATAGAGTTTAGCAGGCCTACATTCCACACCCAGAGATTTGCTTTCTCTAAGTGACTCTAAGCTTTCTTATATGTGATTCTCAAACTTCATCCAAACTAGAGTTTAGCATGCCTATAAAACACCACCCCATAGTTACTTTCAGTGCGTCAAAATGTATGTGCTCCTATATGTGATTCTCCTGCTTCTTCTAAACTGCAGTTTAGTAAGCCTACAAACAACCCCATCATTGCTTTCTCTGAGTGAATGTAAGCGTTCTCATATATGATTCTCACACTTCAACCAAAACAAGGTTTTGCAGGCCTACAAACCACCCGCCAAGACTTGCTTTTTCAAAGTGGCTGTTACCTTTCCTATATAGGACTCTGGAACTTCTCCCAAGCTAGACTTTAATATGTCTACCTGACACTACTCCGTAGTTGCTCTCGCTGTGTGAATGTAAGCGTTCCTATATATGAGTCTTGTACTTCTTCCTAACTAGCATCTGGCATGCCAAAATAACACTCCCTCATAGTTGCTTTCTTTGAGTCAATGTAAACATTCCTATATATGTCTCTCGCACTTCTTCCAAACTAGAGTTGAATAAGTCTACAAACAAATCCCCGACAGCTGTTTTCTTTGAATGAATTTAAGCGTTCCTATATATGACTATGGCACTTCCTCCAAACTAGAGTTTAGCAAGTCTACACTCCACCCCTGTTCGTTGCTTTCTCTAAGTTACTGTAAGCTTTCTTATACATGGCTCTCGAAATTTTCCAAACTAGAGTTAGCATGCCTACTATACACCTACACATAATTGCTTTGAGTGAATATAAGCCTTCCTATATATGACTGTCGCACTTTTTCCAAATTAGAGTGTAGCCAGCCTGGAAAGCACCCCTTATAGTTGCTTTCATTGAGTGAATGTTAACATTCCTATGTATGACTCTCGCAACTTTTCCAATCTAAGATTTTAGCAATGCTACAAATCCCCCGCCGAGAGTTCCTATACATAACTGTCCTCTTTTTCCAAGCTAGAGTTTAGGAAGCCTAGAAACCGTCCCCCCGTAGACGCTTTATGTGAACGTAAGCGTTCTATATATGACTCTCGCCTTCCTCCAAACTAGAGCTTAGCAAGCCTACAAACCAACTCCCTATAATTGCTTTCTCTGAATGAATGATATCGTTCCTATATAAGACTCTCGAACTTCTTCCAAACCAGAGTTTAACAAGCCAAAAAAGCACCCCCCATAGATGCTTCCTCTAACTCAAAGCTAATATTCCTATATATGATTCAGCTTCTTCATCCAAACTAGAGTAAGGCAAGCCTACAAATCACACATCAATAGTTGCTTTCTATAAGTAAATGTAAGCATCCCTATATATGACTATAGCAATTCTTCCAAACTGGAGTTTAGCAAGCCTACAGACCCCAGGACTCCACTCCATAGTACCCTGGGCATTGGTGCCTGCCTGTCATGCAGGACATAGGGGCAGACGCTCATCTCAGACACGGCATTGGTGGATTCTAGGCTTTTTTAAGTTCTTGAATTGAAAAAGTCTGAGAATTGGAATTCGGTTTAGGGTAAGGTTAGGTGTTAGGGACTAGGATTAGATTTAGGGGTTAGAGTTTTAGCTTAGAATTAGGGTTAGGATTACTGTTAGGGTTAGAGATTAGGATTATGTTTAGTGGTTGGGTTTAGGTTTAGGGTGAGAGGCAAGAGTAAGGGTCAGGGATTAGGGTTACTGTTAGGAGTTAGATTCAGGGCTTACAAAGGGTTTGGTTTAGTGATAGGGTTAGGGCTTACGTTTAACGGTGTGTGTTAGGGCACGGGCCCTGTCTAACATACGGGGCACTATGGGTGTGGAGCAAGGCTGTGTCCCCACTTCATCTTACCCTGGGTGTTGGGCTTGAACTGTCACGCAGGACAAAGGCAGAGGCTCATCTCACGCATGGTTAGGATTAAGGTTTAAGGTTAGGGTCAGGGTTGAGGGTTAGGGTTAACAGAGTTAGGGTAAGGGGGTTAGGGATAGGGTTAGTGTTAAGGGTTACGGGTAGGTTTAGGGTTCAGGGTTAGAGTTAGCATTAGGGCTTAAGGTTAGGATTAGGCGGTAGGTCAGATTTAGGGTTAGATCTAGGCGTTAGGGTAAGGGTTAGCATTAGGGTTAAGAGATAGGGTTAGGTTTAATGCTTAGACTAGGGTTAGGGTTTGGGGTTAAAGTAAGTGTTAGGGGTTAGGTTTAAGAATCCAAGGTTAGGGTTATTTTTAGCTGTAGTGTTAGGGTTAGGGATAAGGGATCCCATTAGCATTAAGGGTCTTCCTTACTGTAGGGTTAAGGGTTAGGCTTAGAGTTAAAGGTGAAGGTTCGGGTCAGTGTTAAGATTTAGGGTGAGGGTTAACGGTTAGGGTAAAGGTTAAGCGTTACGGTTAGGGATTAGTGATTAGGGTTTTTGGTTAGTGTTAAGGTTAGCGGTTAGGAGTTAGTGTTTTATGAAGGGGTATGGTTAGAATTAGGATTGGGGTTAGAGTGAGGGTGAGGTATAGGGGTTAGGTTTAGGGGTTAGTTTTAGGGTAAAAGGATAGGATTAGGGTTACGGGTTGGGCTTAGGTTTAGGGTTAAAGTTTACTGCTAGGGTTAGGGATAGGGTTCAGGGTTAGCTTTAGGGGTTCTGGTTAGGGTTAGGTGTTAGGTTAGTGTCAGGGTTAGGTCTAGTCGTGAGGGTAAGGTTTAGGGTTAGCTTTAAGAGATAGGGTTAGGTTTAATGGTTAGGATTAGGATTAGGGTTAAGGGTTAGGGTAAGGCTTAGGGGTTAGGGTGAAGGGTTAGGGTCAAGGGTTAGGGTTTTTGTTAGGCATAGCGTTGGGGTTAGAAGTAAGGGTTACTGTCAGTGTTAGGGTAGTAGGTAGGGTTACGGTTAGGGTTAGCGGTTTAGAATTAGGGTTAGGGATTAGGTGTCACAGTGATGACTAGGAGATAGGGTTAGAATTATGGGATAGGGGTTGTTCTCAGGAAATGGGTTAT